>NC_133325.1:417260958-417560958 GCF_042186555.1 Aquarana catesbeiana | reverse complement strand
TGGTACACCCCAGCACCAAACGGTACAGCATCTCGGTCCCCCTCCTGAGGCCACTAGCACTCCAGCCCCGTCACCTCCCGATTGGTCCCACCATCTCATAGCCCCCTCTGTTGCAGCCCCCCCCGGGACGCCACCGCAGCCGCGGTCTAATCACCCCGTTCTAGTCGCTAGATTTGGTGGGACAGACCACGGCTGCGGCCCAGCTCTGGCCAGCCAGCCACCTCCCCCCTCCCACTCTCGTCCAACAGAGCCCCTTGCCCTCCACACCTGGAAGAACCCTCCTGCTACTGGACCTCACTGTAGGGGGCACTGGTTATTCACCAGAGGCCAGTCCACCTCAGATCGTCCTAGACGCAGCCACCGCATCACCCACCATCCTACAGGTAAGCCACCGGGGGTACACTAGCAGTTGATCCAGGGGCCCGAGTCCGATCGCCCCTCGGGGGGTCAGGAAGGAATTTTTTCCTCTGCTGCACAATTGGCCATCGCAGCTGGAGGTTTTTCGCCTTCCTCTGGATCAACAAGAGGGTGGTAGGCAGCCTCACCCCCTCCAGGACCTCCACATATACACTCAGCCCGTCACCCACACCACACCAGAAGCAGTGGTAGCCATCTGATCCCTCCATCCTCCAGCAAGTTTATCATCGCTACATCAGTACCATCATTGGATTACCCTTCCTTCAACAACTCTGTCTTCCTCATCATGTGCAACTTCAAATACACATCAGACGCCCTCGTCAGGCTAAGAAACACCGCCTCAATCCTACCAACCGCCACTCAAAAAAGACAAAAAAAAGAACAATTACTAAGGGCCAACCGACAATCAACCATCAAATACAGGGAGACATCGATCCAACCACAACAACTAGCATGCACCCTGATCAACACCAGATCTGCAGTCAAGCACAGGCTGGAAATCCATCGAAAACAACATTGACTGCCTCTTCATCACAGAAAGCTGGCTAACTCCTGACTGCAACACCATCCTAACTGAATTGGTGCCCGAGAACTACAGTATCCTAACTGAGCATAGAATAGGAAAAAAAGGAGGAGGCCTAGCAGTGATTTTCAAATTGCACCTTGGGTTTACCAAACCAACTTCACAGAACTCAGTGCCTTTCATGGAAACACTCTCACTGCATCTTCAAACAACACCTCAAGACACCATTCACATACTACTATGCTACAGATCTCCTTACTCCTCTCACTGAATTCTTCTCAATACATACCCTGAAAACCAAAAACCTTCTGGTACTTGGGGATTTTAACCTCTGGGCAAACTCTGCCCAAGACTTTATCGCAACCGCTTGCGTCAACCAATTGGAAGAACTAGGCCTTCAACAGCTGATAAATGCTCCCACGCACGGTTCAGGACACACTCTAGACCTCATCTTCAAACAGAATATGGACATCAACATACTTGACAACACTCCACTACCGTGGACGGACCACCACGCTATCAAATTTAAAATCACTACCAACACCACCCTCCAAAAACAGAAACGCGCAACAACAACAGACTGGAATAGATCTCAGAAGAAACTACACTCTGAACTCTTCAAAACCACATTATCAAACAAAATACTTTTGCTAAACTCAAACCTCTCAATGGAACAAACACTCAACTCCCTAAACAAGGTGTTACTACAAACAGCAGACTCAGTGGCGCCAAAACGCAAAACACCCATCTGCAAAAAAAACTCGAGATGGTTTAATGGCACTCTCACCCTACTCAAGCAAGAACGTAGAAGAGCTGAAAGAGCATGGAGAAGAAATCCTACCAAGGAAAACCATACTAACTACAAAGCACTCACTGTGAAATACCACAAGGCAATCTTCAAAGCCAAAAAAGAACAATTCTCGGACACCATCTCAACTGCCCTAAACCGTCCATGACAACTTTTCAAAATAGTCACTCAGTCAATGAACCTGACCTGCTTAGAGCCCCTAGCAAACGATACTCAAGAATTCTGCAATGAGTTATCAGATTTCTTCATCAACAAAATCGACAACATTCGGAAATCAATTCATCAGAAAAGAACTACCAACCTCACTCAACCAAAGCGAAAAGAGGATATCGACACGAACATCACACAACCACCAAATTTCTCTTTGTCCCCAATCACCACTGACACGACTATAAACATCATCAGAAGCCTTCGAGACAGCACATCACCAAACGACATAATTCCCACAAAACTCCTGAAAGAATGTTCCGACATCTTGGCCCCTACCCTAACACACCTCATAAATCAATCATTCAAAGAAGGGACTGTGCCAACCTCCCTCAAGCAAGGCATCGTCAAACCCCTGCTAAAGAAACCCAATCTCGACCCTAAGGACCCAAACTGCCGCAGACCGATAACAAGCCTCAACACCATCTCCAAGATTATGGAGAAAGCAGTAGTACAGCAACTACAACGCCACCTGGACACACACCAACTTCTGGACCTTCTGCAATCAGGCTCCCGCCCGGGCCATGGCACACAAAACAGCACTCCTCAAAGTATGGGACGACACCCTTGAAGCAGCAGACGACGGAGAATCATGTCTCCTGGTACTGTTAGACCTCAGCGCAGCATTCGACACAGTGGACCACAATACTCTACTCATCTGCCTCTCAGAAGTTGCAGGAGCTACAGTTCCTGCTCTAAAATGGTTTACATCCTTCTTAGAGAATCGCTCTCAGATAGTGAAACTAGGAACATTCACCTCAGAAATCCGGGCAATCTCCTGCGGAGTCCCTCAGGGCTCACCCCCGTCACCAGTGCTATTCAACATCTACATCCGCCCACTCCTCAATATCATCAGGAAAACGGACCTCTGCTTCCACTCATACGCTGATGACACCCAACTCTATCTTCGCATCACCGGCCAAAAAAAACATCATCAGCAATTAGAGAAATGCCTCACTTTAATTGATGACTGGATGACCATCAGCTCCCTCAAGCTCAATGGTTCAAAAACAGAACTTCTTCTCCTACACGCTAACAAAAATTCCAAAATATAGAATCTGTTGACACCTCTGACCATCCTCGGGCAGACCATCTCTCCAAGCACCAAAGCCAAGAGTCTTGGAGTCATCCTTGACTCAGGAATGACAATGGATGCACAAATAGGATCAGTCGTCAGCGGATCCCACCATCTCCTCCGCCTGCTATGTAGACTCATCCCCTTCATCCCAGAAGAGGACTGAAGAGCGGCAGTCGTGGGAACAATCATCAATTCCCGACTCGACTATGCAAATTCGCTCTACGTAGGACTACCCCAATATCAGCTTGCCCGCTTGCAACTCATCCAAAACACGGCGGCAAGACTGTTAACAGGAAAAAAACCCTGGGAATCTATTTCCCCTTCCCTAAAGTGCCTACACTGGCTAACAGTAAAGAATCGGATCACATTCAAGACCCTCTGCCTCACCCACAAATGCATACAAGGAAACGCTCCGCTATATCTCCGGGAGAAAATAAAACACTACACACATGATCGCAGTCTTCGATCATCAAAGCAAAGGGAGAACGAAGATTCGCAGTCCAAGGACCTCGACTATGGAACGCTCTGCCGACCCACATCCGCATGGAAGAAAGCCATCAGGCCTTCAGGAAAAAACTAAAGACCTTCCTTTTCTAAGAAGCTGACAACAGAGAATGCTTCCAGTGCCTTGAGGCGATTCAGTTCGCATTTGCAGCGCTCTACAAATCATTCATTCATTCACTCTCACTTTCCTCCTCCACTCTATCTGGCACCCAAGTTGCGTCGGTGACCTCATCATCATCATCTCCTCCATCCTCATTACCACTGGAGACAACTTGACAATACACTGTAGCTGGGGGAACATGACTGCCAACTTGTGTACCAGTGTTCTCCCCTCTCTGTGGGCTCATGTTCCTGCCTTCCTCAACCTTAGAACCAACATCTCAATCAAGTAATGGCTGTGCATCGTTAAGGTGCAAGTGGCCGATGCTGTGTTCAAATAACTCAGCTGATTCCTCCATGCCTGATGCTGGGGCTATGGCAGGAATAGCTGTGGACAAGGAGGCAGGTTTAGCCACTCTTGTAGCTGCAGTGGACTTCGCACTAGTCTCTGCTTGGGTGATGCAGGATGAGGAGGTTGAGGATGGTTTAGTAAGCCAGTCCACCACCTCCTCTGCATGCTGTGGCTGGATAGCACGGGCAACATCACTAAACAGAGGAAATGATGCCCTGCTTGAAGACTGACCACATCCACCTTTGCCTGTGGACACATACACTGCTGGCCCCCTCACAGTGCCAGGGAAACGTCTGCCTCTCCTTGTTTTCCTCCCAGACATGATGGGGGGTGCTTATTAACAAAATGTAACAACGATGTGGAAATGTGTACGTGGATGCACTTTAGTCAATGGATAGTGGTGTTTGGTGCACTTTAACTTGTGTACTCGCTACATAGACACACTCCAGTGATATGATGACTATAATATACTGCAGTAAGACTGCACTGACGCACTGCAATATACTGCATCAAATGTGCAGTAACGCACAAAATATACTGCATTACACATGCACTAACGCACTAAAATATATGGCATTAAATGTGCACTAACGCACAGAAGTAAACTGCATTAAACAGCACATTACGCGCTGAAATATTCTGCATTAAACTTTCTGTAATGCACTGAACTATACTGCGTTAAATGAAAGGTAACACACTGAAATATAATAATTTAAACTTGCAGTAATGCACTGAAATATATGGCATTAACCTTGCACTAATGCACCGAACTACACTGCGTTAAATGGAAGGTATCACTGAAATACAGGCATTAAACTTGCAGTAACGCACTGAAATATATGGCGTTAACCTTGCAGTAAAGCACAGAAATAAACTGCATTAAACGGCATGTAACGCACTGAAATATATGCCGTTAAACTTGCAGTAATGCACTCAACTATACTGCGTTAAACGGAAGTTAACACACTGAAATATACAGCCTAAAACTTGCAGTAATGCACTGAAATTAAACTTGCAGTATATGCACTCAAATATATGGCGTTAGCTGACACACTGAACTATGCTGCATTAAACAGAAGGTAACACACTGAAATATACGATGTTAAACTTGCAGTGACGTACTAAACTATACTGTGTTAAGCAAGAGGTAACACACTGAAATATTTCATTTTGAAATATTTAATATTTGCGTTAAACGGTACTTAATGCATTGAAATATATGATGTTAAACTTGCATTAACACACTGAACTATACTGCATTAAATGGAAGGTAACACACTGAAATATATAGCGTTAAACTTGCAGTAACACACTTAAATATACGGCGTTAAACTTGCAGTAACGGAGTGAAGTATACTGCGTTAAATGGAAAGTAATGCACTGAAATACACAACATTAAACGGCCAGGGTTGTCTGGAAGAGGCCCTTGTCCCCATCAACATGGGGACAAGGTGCTTTGGGGGGCACACCAGAACACCCTCCCCATGTTGAGGGCAAGCAGCCTGATATGGTTCAGGAGGCGGGATCTCGTCCCCTTCCTTTTCTGGCCTGCCAGGTTGCATGCTCAGTTAAGGGTCTGGTATGAATTTTTTGGGGACCCTAAGCCATTTTTTTTATTTTGATGTGGATTTCCCTTAAAATCTATGCCAGACCCAAAGAGCCTGGTATGGATTTTGGGGGGACCCCACACTGTTTTTTTTCTTAATTCTGTCATAGGGTTCCCCTGAACCACTTCAATACACTGTATTATATACTCTGCACTGCACTATATACCCTGCACTGTATTATATATACTACAATGACTGCACTAAATAATAAGATACAGTGGGGACGGAAAGTATTCAGACCCCCTTAAATTTTTCACTATTTGTTATATTGCAGCCATTTGCTAAAATCATTTAAGTTCATTTTTTTTTCTCATTCATGTACACACAGCACCCCATATTGACAGAAAAACACAGAATTGTTGACATTTTTGCAGATTTATTAAAAAAGAAAAACTATAATATCACATGGTCCTATGTATTCAGACCCTTTGCTGTGACACTCATATATTTAAATCAGGTGCTATCCATTTCTTATGATCATCTTTGTGATGGTTCTATACCTTCATTTGAGTCCAGCTGTGTTTGATTATACTTATTGGACTTTATTAGGAAAGCCACACACCTGTCTATATAAGACCTTACAGCTCACAGTGCATGTCAGAGCAAATGAAAATCATGAGGTCAAAGGAACTGCCTGAAGAGCTCAGAGACAGAATTGTGGCAAGACACAGATCTGGCCAAGGTTACAAAAAAATTTCTGCTGCACTTAAGGTTCCTAAGAGCACAATGTCCTCCATAATCCTTAAATGGAAGACGTTTGGGACGACCAGAACCCTTCCTAGAGCTGGCCGTCTGGCCAAACTGAGCTATCAGGGGAGAAGAGCCAGCCTTGGTGAGAGAGGTAAAGAAGAACCCAAAGATCACTGTGGCTGAGCTCCAGAGATGCAGTCGGGAGATGGGAGAAAGTTGTAGAAAGTCAACCATCACTAGAGCCCTCCGACAGTTGGGGCTTTATGGCAGAGTGGCCTGACAGAAGCCTCTCCTCAGTGCAAGACACATGAAAGCCCGCATGGAGTTTGCTAAAAAAAAAAAAAACATGAAGGACTCCAAGATGGTGAGAAATAAGATTTTCTGGTCTGATGAGACCAAGATAGAACTTTTTGGCCTTAATTCTAAGCAGTATGTGTGGAGAAAACCAGGCACTGCTCATCACCTGTCCAATACAGTCCCAACAGGGAAGCATGGTGGTGGCAGCATCATGCTTTGGGGGTGTTTTTCAGCTGCAGGGACAGGACGACTGGTTGCAATCGAGGGAAAGATGAATGCAGCCAAGTACAGGGATATCCTGGGACGAAAACATTCTCCAGAGTGCTCAGGACCTCAGACTAGGCCGAAGGTTTACCTTCCAACAAGACAATGACACTAAGCACACAGCTAAAATAATGAAGGAGTGGATTCACAACAACTCTCTGACTGTTCTTGAATGGCCCAGCCAAAGCCTTGACTTAAACCCAATTGAGCATCTCTGGAGAGACCTAAACATGGCTGTCCACCAACGTTTACCATCCAACCTGACAGAACTGGAGTGGATCTGCAAGGAGGAATGGCAGAGGATCCCCAAAATCCAGGAATGAAAAATTTGTTGCATCTCTCCCAAAAAGACTCATGGCTGTATTAGATCAAAAGGGTGCTTCTACTAAATACTGAGCAAAGGGTCTGAATACTTAGGACCATGTGATATTTCAGTTTTTATTTTTTAATAAATCTGCAAAAATGTCAACAATTCTGTGTTTTTCTGTCAATATGGGGTGCTGTGTGTACATTAATGAGGAAAAAATTTACTTGATTTTAGCAAATGGCTGCAATATAACAGAGTGAAAAATTTAAGGGGTCTGAATACTTTCTGTCCCTACTGTATATGCACCATAAAATAATATACTACAGTAAGACTGCACTGATGCACTGCAATATACTGCATCAAATGTGTAGTAACGCACTAAATATATTGCGGTAATGCACTAAACTTGAAATAAATGGAGTTAAACTTGCAGTGACGCACTGAAATATACTGCATTAAACATGCATTAACGGACAGAAATAAACTGCGTTAGATTGCACGTAACACACTGGAACATGCGCCGTTAAACTTGCAGTAACGCACTGAAATATACTGCATTAAATGTGCACTAACACACAGAAATAAACTGCATTAAACGTCGCGTAACGCACTTAAATATACGGCATTAACATTGCAGTAAAGCACTGAACTATACTGCGTTAAATGAAAGGTGAAATATACGGCATTAAACTTGCAGTAACACATTGAAATGTACGACGTGAAACTTACAGTAATGCATTGAACTACACTACAATAAACTTGCAGTAACACGCTGAAATATACGGCATTAAACTTGCAGTAACACACTGAAATATACAGTGTTCAACTTGCAGTAACGCACTGAAATACATGGCAATGAACTTGCAGTAACACACTGAAATGTACGGCGTTAAACTTGCAGTAACGCACTGAACTATACTGCATCAAACTTGTAGTAACACTGAAATATACTGCGTTAAACGTACACTAATGCACAGAAATAAACTGTTAAACAACACGCAACACATTGAAATATACGGCGTTAAACTTGCAGTAATGCTCTGAAATATACTGCGTTAAACGTGCACTAACACGCATAAATAACCTGAGTTAAACAGCACATAGCGCAATGAATTATACGGCCTTAAACTTGCAGTAACGCAGTACTCTGCACTGCACTATATACCCTGCACTGTATTATATATATTATAAACACTACATGGACTGCACTATATACTCTGAACTGTATTATATCCACTACATGGACTGCACCATATACTCTGCACTGTATTATATATACTACCATAACTGCATTATATACTCTGAACTGTATTGTATAAACTACATGGACTGCACTATATACTCTGAACTGTATTATATCCACTACATGGACTGCACCATATACTCTGCACTGTATTATATATACTACACTAACTGCATTATATACTCTGAACTGTATTGTATAAACTACATGGACTGCACTATATACTCTGAACTGTATTATATACACTACATGGACTGCACTATATACTCTGCACTTTATTATATACACTGCACAGACTGCACTATATACTCTGAATTGTATTATATATACACTACACTGACTGCACTATATACTCTGAAATGTATTATATATACTACAGTAACTGCACTATATATTCTGAACTGTATTATATATACTACACTAACTGCATTATATACTCTGAACTGTATTATACACTGACTGACTGCACACTACACTAACTACCCTGCCTAATTTCCATCCATTCACTATATATGGCCACTGTGTAAGCAGCAGCCTTATATAGTGTGGGGCGTGGACTTAGTCCCTGAGCCATGATTGGCCAAAGGCACCCTGTGTCAGGGAACCAATGGTAGGAGAAGGGCTTAGGACCCAGCATCCATCCAGACACCAACAGCAGGAGAAGGGCTCTAGGACCCAGCATCTCTACCAGCACGTCACATGGGTCTTTATAAGAAAGTTTGTTAGTGTTCAAAGCTGCTGATTGATCTTCAGCTTGTACCATGTTCCTGTGATCCTTGTTCCTGAAAATCCTTTGCTACCAACCCGGCTTGTCCTTGACTATTCTCCTGCCTGTCTCCTGACCTGACCTCGGCTTGTCCATGGATATTCTCTACTGTCTCCTGTGTCTAACTTTGGCTTCCCCTCTGACACTGCCTGCTCTGTTATCCTCATAGCTCCAAACTCTAGCTTGAACTGACTTCCCATTATCTCAGTGCTACTACAGACCTGCCACGTCTAACAGGCGCCACCTGTCTGCAGCAACTACTGAGTACATCAGAAACCCTTCTGAGTTCCTCTGCAAACAACATCACTGGCCACCTGTGCTACTTTGAGCCTGACTCCTCCTGTTCTCACTTTTAGGGGAGTCTGGAACTTAGCTGCAAGGGAAGCCCTCTCTCCATTGGCCTCCAGCAGCAGGTAAGTGATACCCTGCCTTAGGCCAATCATGGCTCTCACAGCACATTTTGCAGTGCATTATGGGGCGCTCCACAGCAGGCGAACTTCCCGCGAGCACCCAATGTTTGTTTGTTCTACGAACAAACGAACACCTGATGTTCGAGTCAAACTTATGTTCGACTCAAACATTGGGACTATCGCTAATCACTTTGACTTCGTTCTGTAGAATTTTATTAAATCCCACCGATGAGTACTTTGAATTAACGTTTGTTATCAGTCTCTGCAATTTGCACTGAAGATGAAAATATTATTTTGTTCTGGAAGAGTTCATATTGAGCAAAATTCCTATATAACTATAAACATGTTTTGAAAAAATGTTGTAAAAGCTAATGCAGAAACAATATTTAGTCATAGAAATCCATAGAATATGTCTACTTTAGAAGTTTTGGCCCTTTGTTGCCCTTTCCCATTTCCTTTACAATAATAGAGATTCCATTTTCACACTCATAAACATCAATGACATTTCTATATATCATTGGTTCCTTATTACATTTATGGGGAGATGACAATCCTACTGTGGTCCAAGACTAGTGTCAGAGGCCTCTTATAGGCAGAAGTGCTTTTCAAAAACCCATGAGATTTAGCTGGTATACCAGCTGAATTCCAATTTTATTAGAAGGCAGAAAAACAATATAAACGATTTCACTCATAGCTTCTCATACCTATTTCTAGATAACAAATGCAACACAAGGGACACAGCTAAAATGGGTAATAAAAAAACGATTTGTACATACGTGTAAGAAAAGCCTCTGGCAACCAAAAAATGACAATTGCGTTTAACTACATCCTTACCGAGTACATCATGTAAAATGGAATATTTAGTTTCTTTACTAATATACTGCTTGGCTCCCATGGTCCTTTGGGATCAGAAACAGTTGAACAAGGGAACAGCAAATCATATGATTTCCTTTTGCCAACGGGGAGAAAAACTTATGACCTCATTTTTATTTTACATCTAAGAACGCTATATATGGCAAAAGGAGACATTTGTGATTGCTGTATCTATAGTATGCAGAGAGAGTTCAACTGGTTTATGAAAGTGAAGTAATTTAAAATATACTTGCTATACACAGTTATATACAATGCAAAATAACAGTGGAATTTAGAGTTCAAGAAGGTCTTTTCATGAGAGTAGCGAAGGTTTAAAAACGAAACATGAGGTTTCTACCAATCCTGTTCTTGGCTAAACAGAAAATCGGCTCACAAGATATCAAAATGGGATGTAATATATTACCTGCTCTTATCTAAAGAATTAGACCATGCTATGAATCAATATTTGTAAACTGAGCATTGTGTATAACGCTGTATATTAGTGCCTGATACTGCATTAATCGAAAAGAAATTACTGCCAAACAGTGAAGAGCAAAAAAATGGTCAACCACTTTGAGCAAGAAAAAACAGACATGCCTCGCCTCTCCTTTGCGTGGCCCTACCACTACTTTGTCCTTCTGGACCTGGTCATTTCCCCACTATCACGCTCAATAACTCTGCTTCTCATTTTAGACACTGTAGCGATAGATAAGGACAGCAGAAGGTGCAATCTGAGTGTAGTACCTTGAGCAGTCATTGAGAAAGAAAGAGAAAGAGACAATTGGCAACTCACATACAAACAGTTAAAATCAGAAGTTATAGAATTGCAGCCTGGAATGGTGGATTTCTCAGTGAAGAAAGGCATAGCGATCCAGTCTGGGGAAACGGACAAAGGACCGTCAGCTATGTGGCCTGAAAGATCAATAAAGATCACAGGGCACCAAACGAAGTGCAGAATATGGGAAAAGTACAGCATATTCAATATAGAGTTGGCCCACCCTTTGCAGGTATAACAGCTTCAACTCTTCTGGGAAGGCTGTCCGCAAGGTTTATTCTTCCAGAAGCAAATTTGTGAGGTCAGGAGCTGATGTTGGAGAGAAGGCCTGGCTCCCTGTCTGTGCTCTAATTCATACCCAAGGTGTTATATCAGGTTGAGGTCAGGACTCTATGCAGGCCAGTCAAGTTCCTCCACCCCAAACTCGCTTATCCATGTCTTTTTGGACCTTGCTTTGTGCACTGGTTCACAGTCATGTTGGAAAAGGAAGGGCCAAACCCAAACTGTTCCTACAAAGTTAGGAGCATGAAATTGTCCAAAATGTCTTGGTATGCTGGCACCTTAGAGTTACCTTCACTGGAACTAAGGGGCCAATCCCAATCCCTGAAAAACAACCCCACGCCATAATCCCCCCTCCACCAAATTTTTTGGACCAGTGCACAAAGCAAGGTCCATAAAGACATGGATGAGAGAGTTTGGGGTGGAGGAATTTAATTGGCCTGCGCAGATTCCTGACCTCAACCCAATAATAGACCTTTGGGATGAATTAGAGCACAGACTGCAAGCCAGGCCTTCTCTCCAACATCAGTGCCTGACCTCATACAGTGAGGAAAAAAGTATTTGATCCCCTGCTGACTTTGTACGTTTGCCCACTGACAAAGAAATGATCAGTTTTATTGGTAGGTTTATTTTAACAAATTTAATATGTGCCACCGGCGCAAAACAAATTACAGTGAAATATATTCTAATGCGGGCTATGCTGCAACTAATATTCACCACTAATGTCAGTGAAAAATGTGTGGACATGTGTGGACACAAACAGCGGCGGACCAACGACCATAACACCATAACCCGGCTCCGCCACACTACTCCTCATCCTCGGGGTCCTCCACTCTCCTCAGACAGCGGCGGACCAACGACCATAAGTCGTTGGTCCGCCGCTGTCTGAGGAGAGTGGAGGACCCCAAGGGTGAAGAGTAGTGTAGCGGAGCCGAGCCCTTACCCTGTAGTCTATGAACACCGAGGACAGGAGTAATCTGTGAGGGGGCATTATCACCAAAGCCGGGGAGAGGGTATTTCTATAATGCCTCAACAATTTATGCAGTTCTGTACATTCGCATCAGTCCCCGCCCTTAAGGAGCTTACAATCTAAGAAATGAATGCCTGACTTCCATCACACGTTGTGCATCCCCACTGGCACCATCCAACCTGCACCCACCGGGACTACCCATCCGAAGACCAGGTCAACATCGGTGAAACACGCACCTGCCTATTTTGACGATCCGGATATCGTTTTATATGCCCTGGGTGGCACCATGCCTTCATGACTCCATGTCTGTCAGACAGAGGAGTCCACTGGATCTGGTAAGAGTTTACGCCTACCATTTTCCGTTTTGATGCCATTGTGATTTGAGGAGGTGTCCATGGAGTGATTTTCCTAGTTTCTTCCTAGTCTCCTTCCAACACTCTGAACATCCATCACTCTTCAAAGACTTTTCTTTATATATATATATTCAGAGACTCTGGTCTTTACCTACTTATCAGTTCTTTGATTCACTGAGTGTTATTTTTATTTGCTCCGTTTGCCACATACTGCTAGGTTGTGGTTTCTGTCAGCAACACTTATCATTATTTGTATTTATATGCGCTACATTTTCTATATAGTCCCAATACTTTCGGTAACATAGTGTATATTGGATAGGTAGAATATGACAGGAAAAAAATGTGATTCCCAAAAATGTACTAGCACACTTGCCATTAATGCAAGAATACCAGCCTGGACAAAATCTCACAAACACACAATTTATAACCACCGACAAATTACAGACTTGTGTGAGATGCACACGTCTGACACCTGAGTCAGAAAACTCTGCTTTCCATAATATATCAGGCTACTACATAAGCTTTTGCACACATGCTGCTTTCTCTAGTAGTTAAAGCAGGGTTCCACCCATTTAAAAGTCAGCAGCTATAAAAAGTGTAGCTGCTGATTTTAATAATCGGACGCTCACCTGTCCCACGGTTCAACAATGCGGGCGAACGAAGCCCCGCTCCTCTCCCCCTCCTCTCTGCAGCGCCGGCAATGTAACTGTGGGCACCCGGCTTCACAGCCAGGCACGCACTGCGCATGCGCGAGCAATGCTGTGAATAGCCGGGCAATCTTCTGGGACCTGTGACATGTCCCAGAAGATTGCAGGGAGGGAGGAGCCCCGGGAGGAAGTGGGATGTGGGGTGCCTCTAAAAAGAGGGTATCTGCCCCCCCCCCAAAAAAAAAAAAATTACATGCCAAATGTGGCATGTCGGGGGTCACTAAAAAAGTGGAAGTTTCATTTTTGGGTGGAACTTCGTTTTAACCACTAAGCTTCACGCAAAGGGCTAATGCAGGCATACACAATAGCAGGCTCAAAATGGGGTTGATTTACTAAAACTGGAGAGTGCACAATTTGGTGCAGCTCAGCATAGAAACCAATCAGCTTCCAGTTGTTTTTGTCAAAGCTTAATTGAACAAGCTGAAGTTAGAAGCTGATTGGCTACCATGCACAGCTGCACCAGATTTTGCACTCACTACTTTTAGTAAATCAATCCCTATGTCTTTCCGGATTCAAGTGTACATTGGAGCCATTAAAAACTGACTTAGTAACTTTTCATTTCATATCCCAATAACAAAATGTTACAAAGGGTATACTTACAAGCACAACAGTAACATAAAAAGGTGTTAAAATATAAAGAGGTTGTCTTAGTAGGGCTAGAAATGAATGAACATACACCATGGAAGCAACTGGACCTCAACAATATAATATTTTTGAATTTCAGACTTTGGACTTTATTCACTTTGGGTTCAAAACACAGATGCTGCCTCCCAGCTCAATACAGTCAGATCTGAGGGGCCATTGCTTGCATGTTGAGATAACTTTTAGATTTAGAAAAATTCTAAACCCACATACATACAATGTACTAACACACACACACACACACATATATATATATTGTCAGTTGGAAAAATATGCTGAACTGTCACCTAAATGAAAAAAATTATTCTCTCGTGCTACACAAGAACTTTGCATCCAAGACTCCTTATTGTTGAAAGCTTGTCTGCCCCCTTTCCCCATCCCTCATTTTAACCCAATAAGAATGTGTGAGGAAGAAGGAAGCAGACCCTTTCTACATTGTTTGGAAGCATTCCAATTTGTAGCATTCCATTGTTTAAGGGGATTTCAGGGCACTCAAGAAGATGTTTGAAGGTACAGTATGTGCCAGCAAGAGGCCTGCATTTTTAACCATGCTGGCGGTTTACCAGTTTTTACTAACTGCACTTTTTAGTAAAATTTACTTTAGCTTTTGCTGCATGGTCACCTTTAATCTCTTTGCCAGAGTACTTCTTTTGTACCACTAGATGTTCTCAGTCTTGTGGGGCATATAACAGCCCACTTCCTGCGAGCCCACCCTTTAACTGGAGAGTGAAAGAGAAGCAGCACAGTCATTGGCTTATCTTTGTGTTCCCCTCCTATTAGCATACTCCTATTTCTGAGATCTGCTGTGCAGAGACTGCAAGTTTCTGATATCTAGGCAAATTTAAGGACTTACACTTACTGCAAAAAAGAAAAATACATTTAATGATGTATTGGTAAATACAGAATCTCATTCATTTGTGTTTTATATATCTTCCTGGAGTTCCACTATAAGGATTTTTTAAATGTAACTTACCTGCATTAGCTGGTATGTTTCTATGTCCCTGGAGTTCAGCGTTAGGGATGTTTTCATTTTTGTTAATCACTCTTATGCCCTGTACACACGGTAGGATTTTCCAACGGAAAATGTGTGATAGGACCTTGTTGTCAGAAATTCCGACCATGTGTGGGCTCCATCACTCATTTTCCATCGGAATTTCCGACACACAAAGTTTGAGAGCTTGCTATAAAATTTTCCGACAACAAAATCCGTTGTCGGAAATTCCGATCGTGTGTACACAAATCCGACGCACAAAGTGCCACGCATGCTCAGAATAAATTAAGAGACAAAAGCTATTGGCTACTGCCCCGTTTATAGTCCTGATGTACGTGTTTTACGTCACCGCGTTTAGAATGATTGGATTTTCCGACAACTTTGTGTGACCGTGTGTATGCAAGACAAGTTTGAGCCAACATCCGTTGGAAAAGATCCATGGATTTTGTTGTCGGAATGTCCGATCAATGTCCAACCGTGTGTACAGGGCATTAGAATTGTAAATGTGTATATAATAATTACGCATGCTTGTTGAAACTCCTACATATGAATTGAAGTCACCTGTAATGAAAAATTGCCATGTAACCGATAAAGAGCCATTGTACAGTAGCCCTAAGCAGCAATTCTACCAAGGGTAAACAGTACAAAAAATAATTATGAACCAAAAAAGTCTGATGATATCTTATAATAAGATCATTAAAGTAGAGCAGCAAGTGGTCGGACAAAGTTTTGTATAAATACAAAAAAAAACATAAAACGATTGCTGGAGATAAGCTTAATCTAAAATCCCTATCTAAGCTGATTTAATTTAGGGTTTCCTCACAGTTAAGGAAAGGTTAATGCATTGTTGCTGTCAATGAATATAATATGAGATAAATTAGACAGAATAAGGCAAAACATGATAAATTAATGTTAAAGTTTGTGATATGTGAAGAGTTTGACTAAAACAAACGCATCAGCATGTGCATCGTTTCACTAAGGCCAGCCATACATGGTTCGAATCTCAGCTGGTTCAGCAGGAACTGGCTGAGATTCTAACTGTTATAATGGGCAGGCCGAATTACCAAGTTGATTGATTGGTCAATTTGGGTACAACCAGCCTATCGGATCCTTTTGCGATTACCATTAGTGGCTGCTATAGCTGCTAGCAATAATCACTGTCTTCCCTGAGCAGACAATTGCTCAGCAGGAGGGTTTCCCCTGTCAGCACTGTCTGTGTTGATGGGGGAAAAATGAAAATTTCTTTCCTGCAACCCGTGGTTGCAGGAAAGAAATTTGCACCATGTATGGCCAGCCTAAGGCTGTAGGTGGTCCTGAAAACACCATGTGCTCAGCAAAAAGTGATTTAAAGGTAAACTGGGCCAAGTGGAAAAGTATTAACTGAACAATCAATTCTATCAGGCACAGTTAGTGTTCGTGGTACCATTGAATTCAGGCAGCAATGGGTATCATGGCTACTTAGATACAATAGCATTGGAGGCTCCGTCATTCATGTTGTTAGCATGGATGGGGGAATGCAATGATTTTCTCTTGCTCAGCCAGCCATGTATGGCTACCTTGAGAAGCATACAAATTCCTTGTGTGAATGGATTGTAACAACTCTTGTGTTGTTATTGGGGCTTGCAACTGTGATGTGTTATCACAATTATACTTTTGCAATGTAAATGTTACAATACTACATCTAGGTTGTACTACCTGGTTTCCCTAGGGGGGACACCAGAACAATTGTAAATCTACAACAATCTCCAACTTTTACATGCAAAAATGTGTGATACATCTGCCGATGCCATACATTATCTCTGTGGCAATATGTAGGAGGCACAGGTATACTAATTTCTGTCCTTGAGGATTTCAGAACAGAATCAGCAGCTGCATCACTGCACTGATGTGAATGCACCTTTGAACAAGGTTTTATAGGCATATGTTTTAAGGATGTAGGAGTAAAATAGCACTCCCGGTTGAAACAGTATTCCAGGAGCTACTAGCTCTAGCAAGAATTAATCCCAGAACCCCACCATGACAGGGCTATGGGATTTTGAACTAAGTCCTTTGCATAGAGAGTGGTTTATGGGAACTGTAGCAAAAGATGAACTGGTTATCACACCAGTCATCATGTTTTTTTTATCTCTCATTCTCTGGGAAACATGACATCTGACTGGTTGTTATAGCCAGCACAGCAGCTCAAGAGTGGTGAAGTTGCATAAATCCAGATCTCACAGTTCTATAAATAATCTTTTGCATAAATGTCTCTCTCTCTCACACATTAGGGCTACCTGTCTCCTTGATCAATGCTCAAAGATGGGTGTTAGCAAAGCAGCAAACGTGAGTAGTGTATTACTCAGTTTTATCCCATGTTTCTCTGCTATCCTCCATTGGTTAGCAGCTGTGGAGAAAGGAGGACTTTATTATTGTTAATATTATTAATATAATAAAGGATTTATATAGCACCATCAGTTTGTGCAGCACTTTACACAATTGAGGGAGACAGTACAGTTATAATATGATTCAATACAAGAGAAATCAGAGGGTCCAGCTCATTAACGCATACAATCTAAAAGGCGGGGTTAAGCAATGCAAAAGGGAATAACTGTGGGAGATATGAGCTGATGGAAAAAATAAAAGTATCCTAGAGGCATAATAGGCTTCTCTGAGTTTTCAGGGATTGGCCAAAGACTCATAGAGTAGAAAATAGTCAGACAGATTGGGATAATGAGTTCCAGAGAATGGGAGTGGTTCTGAAGAAGTCCCTGGAAGTGAGTGTGGGAGTAGTTGACAAGGAAGCTAGAAATCAGGAGGTCCAGATGATGGGAGGGGTCTCTGAAGAAGTCCTGGAGGCAAGTGTGGGAGGAGGTTACAAGGTAGCTAGAGAGCAGGAGGTCTTGGGAGTAGTGAAGAGAGTGATTTGGTTGGTATTTTAAGATGAAATTGGTAATGTAACTGGAGGCAAAGTAGTTGATGGCTTTGTACATTGTTAGTGTTTTTAATTGTATTTGTTGGGTGAGCAGAAGACATTGGAGGTATTGGCAGAGAGGCTTAACAGACAAGTAATGGTTGGTAAGGTGGATAAACCTGGCAGCAGCACTCACGATAGATTGAAGGGGGGATAGCCTATGTAAAGTTTAGGCCAACAAGCAGGGAGTTGCTATAGTCAAGGCAAGAGATAACAAGGTAGTAAACTAGTAGCTTTGTGGTGGTGCTGTTTTAAAAGTAGGTTGAGATATATGTGCCAGTTATCTCAACAGAGAAGTCAGGGGAGGGGGCATGGGGGGATATTTTGAGCTCAGTTTTGGATAGATTGCGTTTATTGAGTTTGAGGAAATGTTGTGACATCCATACTGATTTGTTCATTCATAAATTAGTGCTGCATGAGGAGACTGATAGGGTGAGCTGAGGGGTAGAAAAATTTGGGTGTGGTCAGCATAGTAATGGTATTGGAAGCCATAGGAGGCAGTTGACCCAGAGACATCACTTAGATATATGTAAGAATTACTCTTTCTTTCATCCTCTCTTTGTAATTAAAAAACAAGAAAAAAATATTAGTCCAAGAAAATAAAAAACAGTGTTTACATACATTTGCCATGCACATTTATCATGCATACATCTAACATGTATTTTTTATGCATTGACTTGTGCGGTAAAATAAAATCAAAGCACAAACTTGTCTCAGATTGCACCAGGGCACAATTTAAAGGCTCAGGATCACATTTTAAACAGGGAAAAGACATGCTTTATCTGTCACACAGATGACCTTGGTTTAGTATACAGTATATTTCACTTTATTCTTGTCTATAGCTATATGTGCAATACTTCAATTACTGAACAATGAATCCTGCTATGTGTGCAGATTTTTTTTGTGAAGAGAGGAAGTAGATTTTAACCTACTTAACACCAAAATCCCAGAGAGACGCAGTTAAGTAGGGCTTGATTGTCAGGGACATGACAATTAACCTCAATAGAGAATCATAGGGCTCCATTAGGTGCCCAGTGAAACTGGCATCTTATAGGGAGATGGGAAATGATGCCTGTGTCAGATGTTTTTGAAAGTATTGTCATGCGCCCTCATGGCATACTTGAAATACGAGGTCTTTGCAAGTCTGCAAGGGCTGCACTTTTCCTCTCTCATGATATACGCAAGACCAATAATTCACTGAGAAGGCAAGGCTGTAAAAGTGGAATTTTTACAGCCTGAACCCATTAGCATTCACTTTCCGAAACTTGTTACATGAAAGGATAACTTAACTCATTCACAGCTGGAGAAAAGCTAAATGCAGATCGTCTCTAGTCTCTTTGGACAATTTATACAATAAAAGTATGATTCTATTACATGTAACGCTGTATATTGGCAATCTGACAAATTCAAAGGTGGCCTGTTCAGCTGCATAAAATACACCTGTCATAAGAGCATTCCTGGCTATGGTCTCTTTCAGGGAGACAGGCTAAAATGAAAAAGTAGCATTGTCTGTCTCTATGCGAAAAGTGATCTCAAAGTGAATGGTAAAGAGGACCTTGTGGATGGAGAATGTGATGGCGTCGAAGCATTATGGGTGGAGCTGCATATGGGTGTGCTTACTCTAAGACCCCATTCACACAGGGGCAACACGACTTGCAGGTCGCCTCAGCGAGGCAACCTGCAAAAGACTTCCGCGGCGACTTGCAAAACGACTTCTGTATAGAAGTCTATGCAAGTCGCCCCAAGTCGCCCCCAAAGTCGTACAGGAACCTTTTTCTAAGTCGGAGCGACTTGCGTCGCTCCGATTAGAACGGTTCCATTGTACAGAACGGGAGGCGACTTGTCAGGCGACTAGGTCGCCTGACAAGTCATCCCTGTGTGAATGGGCTCTTAAGTTAATTACTGGAGTTTGTCACAAGCCTCCCAGTGTTAATGAGACTCAGTTCCTTGCATAGATAGAAAGGGCTGCAAATGCTGGGACAGTGGTAATTATTTTAACTATCCTGAAAATGAGTGGAGTAATGGCATTGAAACAGTAAATGGTGGTTAATTAAAAACCTATTACAAGACAATTTTATGATACAACTTATAGAGGCCCCAACTAAAAATCATTCTCTGCTGGACCAGGTAATCTCAAATTATGCAGAGCTTATTACTAATGTTCATATAAAAGAACATCTGGGTAGCAGTGACCATAGCACAATTTAATTTAATGTTAGCTGCAAACAACAAGCACATACTGGAAAGATAAAAAAACACTAAACACTTAAGATAGCAAATTTTGCAGGCCTGAGGGATGCTCTGCAAGACTTCAACTGGGAGGGAATATTGTTAACATTTTGACTGCAACCAAACAGGCTGCAAAATATATTCCCATGGGCAACAAGTTTAAAAGGCTAAAAATAAAACCTATGTGGCTCATGTCCAAATTTAAAAAAGCTTAAAAGAATAAGAAAAGGGCATTTAAAAAAAAATGAAGAAACGCTATATTATTTTGAAAGTTACAAAGAATATAACAGAATATGTAAAACGAATTTAGGGCTGCAAAAGAACAAAAACAGAATGGATCAGATGGCTTATACCCACGTCTCCTCAAAGAATTGAGCTGTTATTTTGAAGCCATTGTTTAAATTTTTTAGAGTCCCTTTAATGGCTGGCTCTGTGCCACTAATGCAAGACCAATATAGTACCACCTATTTTTAAAAAGTGAACAAGAAATTTACCAAGTAGATACAGACCGGTCAGTTTAAAAGGCATAATAGTCGGGAAGATACTGATAGAGAGTTTAATAAAATGCCACATAGAAGAGTTTTTGCTAGAAAACAAAATTTTAGGCAATAGACAACATGGATTCATGAAAAACCAAAGTTGTCAAGCAAAAACTTAGACAAAGGAGTGACTGTTGTTATATTATACTTGGATTTTGCAAAAGTGTTTGACACAGTTCCCTATACACATTTAATGTGTATGTTAAAGTGATTGTAAAGCTTTGTTTTTTGTTTTTTTTAAATAACAAACATGTTATACTTACCTCCTCTGTGCAAGGGTTTTGCACAGAGCGGCCCGATCCAAGTGGGGTCCCCCGGCGTCGCTCCTGTCCTCCTCTTCTCGAGTGCCCCCACGGAGAGCCGTACTCCATGGGGGCACTAGTGCGAGCATGCTCCAGAGTCCTACTGCTGCAACCATTGACACAGTCAGCAGGACTCTGACCCGCCCTCCAGCTCCCGTGTGACTGGATTTGATTGACAGCAGCAGGAGCCAATGGCTCTGCTGCTATCAATCTATCCAATGAGGACCCGAGACAGCGGCTGGAGCTGCTGGGCTCGTGCTCGTCACTGGAACGATCAGGCTCAGGTAAGAAAAAGGGGGGCTCTGGGGGACTGCTACAGCACAAAAGGTTATTAACCTTAAGTCATAAAATGCATTAAGGTGCAAAACTGTGAGGATTTATATCTCATTTTAAGTCTATATGCTTAGAAAATTCAAAACTGACTAAGGTTAGGTTCACACCTTTATGTTTTGCAGTGTGTTTTCAGTTTTGCAGAAGGGGTCAAGTACTTTTTTTGCATTTTTATTAACATAGACTTCAATGGAAATGCAGTGGAAATACATCAAAAACACAGTGCTTGCATTTCCGCGACAGTTTTGCTAGTTTCTCCCACATAACAGACACCTCTCAAAAGCGCAAAATGCATCAAAAACACATTAAGAACACATCAAAAACATTTGTCAAAAAACACAAACCGCATAAGTGTGAACCTAACCTAAAAGACCATATTCAGACAGTGATTAATGAATCATACTCTGAATGGTCTATATAAAAAAGTTAATAAAGCGCTACCATCAACCTTAATATAGCACAGTGATCCAATAAATAATGTGATCCAATGAAGGATGTGATCCTATAAAAAATAAATAAACTAATCATTCATTTCTTGGTTCACCTTGAAAAAGTCACGTGCCAGTGATGTAACGCGTAGGAGGAGCCAGTAACCCCAGTGCTGTGTGAGCAGGAACAGCTAAGTGAGGAGATTATCTCTGAATATATGCAACTCATTTGTGAGGCTGTTGGAACTCTGTGTAAGTGGAACCAGTCTAAGTGGTGAGTTAAAACCAGAGTTTAAAACAGGAGGTTATAACAGGGGTCATAGTACCTGTTTAGCGTGAGTACCTAAGTGTTGTCTGAGTAGTGTGTGTGGATCGTTAGTACTTGTGTATTGTGTACTGTATACTTGTGTATTGCGATTGCATGTAGGTCTGCGAGTGCACGTAGGTCTGCGAGTGCACGTAGGTCTGTGAGTGGCCTGCGAGTGCACATAGGTCTGCGAGTGCATGTAGGTCTGCGAGTGGCCTGCGAGTGCACGTAGGTCTGCGAGTGCACGTAGGTCTGCGAGTGGCCTGCGAGTGCACGTAGGTCTGCGAGTGCACGTAGGTCTGCAAGTGGCCTGCGAGTGCACGTAGGTCTGCGAGTGCACGTAGGTCTGCGAGTGGCCTGCGAGTGCATGTAGGTCTGAGAGTGCACGTAGGTCTGCGAGTGGCCTGCGAGTGCACGTAGGTCTGTGAGTGCACGTAGGTCTGCGAGTGGCCTGCGAGTGCACGTAGGTCTGCGAGTACACGTAGGTCTGCGAGTGGCCTGCGAATGCACTTAGGTCTGCGTAGTACCTGAGTGTTGTCTGAGTAGTGTGTGTGGATCCTTAGTACTTGGGTATTGTGTACTGTATACTTGTGTATTGCGAGTGCACGTAGGTCTGCGAGTGGCCTGCGAGTGCACGTAGGTCTGCGAGTGGCCTGCAAGTGCACGTAGGTCTGCAAGTGGCCTGCGAGTGCACGTAGGTCTGCGAGTGGCCTGCGAGTGCACGTAGGTCTGCGAGTGGACGTAGGTCTGCAAGTGGCCTGCGAGTGCACGTAGGTCTGCGAGTGCACGTAGGTCTGCGAGTGGCCTGCGAGTGCACGTAGGTCTGCGAGTGCACGTAGGTCTGCGAGTGGCCTGCGAGTGCACGTAGGTCTGCAAGTGCACATAGGTCTGCACGTAGGCCTGCGAGTGCACGTAGGTCTGCGTGTGCACGTAGGTCTGTGAGTGGCCTGCGAGTGAAGGTCTACGAGTGCACGTAGGTCTGCGAGTGGCCTGCGAGTGCACGTAGGTCTGCGAGTGGCCTGCAAGTGCACGTAGGTCTGCGAGTGGCTTGCGAGTGCACATTGGTCTGCGAGTGCACGTAGGTCTGCACGTAGGCCTGCGAGTGCACGTAGGTCTGCGAGTGCACGTAGGTCTGCGAATGGCCTGCGAGTGCACATAGGTCTGCGAGTGCATGTAGGTCTGCGAGTGGCCTGCGAGTGCACGTAGGTTTGTGAGTGCACGTAGGTCTGCACGTAGGTCTGCGAGTGGTCTGCGGGTGCACATAGGTCTGCGGGTGCACGTAGGTCTGCGAGTACCTGTGTATTGTCTTGTTGTGTACCTGTGTATTGTCTTAAGTATTAGTGCCAGGAAGCTAGCTGTTAGGTAATTTGGACAGGGTATAATCCCCAATCCTCACTAAATTTAATAGGTACAATGCCCGCCAGGTGTGGAGAGGTGACTCTTTTTACATCTTGTTGCACGTATGCGTTCCTTGATCATCCGATCGAGGGCGAATACTGCTGTGCAAAATGTAAGCACATTGTTTCCCTGGAAGCCCAGGTTCTGAATCTGGGGAAGCAACTGTCAGCACTGAGAAGTCCCTGCATACTAAAGGAGAGCCAGGAACGTACACGGCAGGGGCCGGCAGGGGCCAGCACAGAGGCGGGTGGAGACAAAGAGGTGCAGGCACTAGCAAAGAGTAGATGGGTGACAGTCAGGAAGGGTAGAGGGGGAAGTGCCAGGGAGGCCGATCCAGGACTAGAGCATCCCAATAAGTTCGCTCCATTGAGTGACATTGTAGAAACCAGTCAGGGACCAGCACTGCTGGAGCTGAGGGACTCTCCTAACTGCCGGGGGAAGAACTCCTCCAGTGAGAGTGGGGGGGCAGCGAAGGGAAAGGAAAGACAGATTCTGGTGGTAGGGGACTCAATTCTTAGAAGGACAGAGAGGGCAATCTGTAACCAAGATCTGAAGCGCCGAACAGTATGTTGTCTACCGGGGCGCTTGGGTTCGGCACATCACGGATCTTGTGGACAGATTACTGGGAGGGGCTGGGGAAGACCCAGCTGTCATGGTTCATGTTGGCACCAATGACAAAGACAGAGGCAGATGGAGTGTCCTAAAGAACGATTTTAGGGACTTAGGAGCTAAATTGAGGAAAAGGACCTCCAAGGTAGTATTCTCAGGAATACTACCGGTACATCGAGCCACACCAGAAAGGCAGAGGGAGATTAGGGAAGTAAACAAGTGGCTGAAGAGCTGGTGTAGTAAGGAGGGGTTTGGGTTCCTGGAGGACTGGGCTGACTTCTCAGTCGATAACCGGTGCTATAGAAGGGACGAACTGCACCTAAATGAGGAGGGTGCAGATCTGCTGGGAATGAAGATGGTCAAAAAGTTAGAGGGGTTTTTAAACTAGGCAATGGGGGGAGGGTCCAGAGGTAGAGCTAGTCAGCGTGGAAGATATTCCAGAGGGTAGTATTGGGGACATTAGTGGTAGGTTGACCAAAGCACAAAAACACAAGGTAAGTATAGTAACAAGTCCTAGTTGCAATCTCAAAACACCCAATACGAGGACAATATGCGACCGGTCTAAACTATGTGGCATGTTCATCAATGCCAGGAGCATGGCGGACAAGATGGGTGAACTAGAAATACTGTTGTACGAGGAGGATTTGGATTTTGTGGGAATTTCAGAGACCTGGTTCAACAGCTCTCACGATTGGCTGGCAAACATTCAAGGGTATACCCTTTACCGCAAGGATAGAGAGGGTAAAAAAGGGGGAGGGGTATGCCTATATATCAAGAATAATGTACAAGTGAATGTGAGAGATGACATCACTAAGGGAGCTAGGGAGGAGCTGGAATCCTTATGGGTAGAGCTCCAAAGGGATGAAGCTAAGGGGAAAATAATACTTTGAAATAGTATTAGTATTAAATCAATAGTGTACACTAAATCACCATGTAATAAATGAATATTAAATAGGATTTCGCGCAAGCACATAAATAAATTAAACATAAATGTTAGCTGTATCACATGATCTGTGTACAGCAGTAAAAACAAAATGTTCAATAAT
The DNA here is from genome assembly GCF_042186555.1 of Aquarana catesbeiana. Taxonomy (NCBI): domain Eukaryota; kingdom Metazoa; phylum Chordata; class Amphibia; order Anura; family Ranidae; genus Aquarana; species Aquarana catesbeiana. The sequence continues at coordinate 417,535,679 of NC_133325.1, read as the reverse complement.
GATATATAGTGAAAGCAAACAAAAGGCTAAGGCCCCTATCCTAGGGTCAGATAGTGAATAGTGAATCCAATAATACGATCCATCAGCTGTGTAAGGTGGCTGCAGTGATGTTGATTATCAGTGTTCTTTACATTGAAGTCAGATACAGCAAAGTGACTCGTTCCCCCTGTATGTGTGCTCCCAATGCCCTTACCTCCAGGGGCTTAGAATTAAGCCCTATTGCAGATGTAGAGTGATGGTCTGGGGGTGCCTGTTCTTCAGTTTGTCAGGTGATGTCCGCTGGTTGCAGATGGATGGATACCCCTGCTACTCCTGGATGGGGGATGATTCTGTGTGCTGAACTCCGATCCAGAAAAACAAAAGAAAAGAAAAGGGGGCTTCCAATGGTGTAGTAATTTTAAAATCCGGTTTATTGTGGTTAAAAAATGGGTTAAAATAACATCCTTTCACTTTGCTGTATCTGACTTCAATGTAAAGAACACTGATAATCATCATCACTGCAGCCACCTTACACAGCTGATGGATCGTATTATTGGATTCACTATTCACTATCTGACCCTAGGATAGGGGCCTTAGCCTTTTGTTTGCTTTCACTATTTATCATTATTGAACATTTTGTTTTTATTGCTGTACACAGATCATGTGATACAGCTAACATTTATGTTTAATTTATTTATGTGCTTGCGCGAAATCCTATTTAATATTCATTTAATACTGGGAGTATGCTATAGGCCCCCTAACCTGAAGGAGGAAGTGGAGACAGATCTCCTATCACAATTTGGATTAGCAGCAAGGATGGGAAATGTTATCATAATGGGGGATTTTAATTATCCAGACATAGACTGGGCGGAGGGAACGGCGCATTCATTTAAGGCTCACCAGTTCCTTAATGTCTTGCAGGACAATTTTATGGGTCAGATGGTAGACACACCAACTAGAAATAAAACATTACTGGATCTACTGATTACCAACAATACAGACCTGATCACGAATGTGGAAATACGGGGCAATTTAGGTAACAGCGATTACAGGTCAATTAGTTTCAGTATAAATCACACAAATAGGAAACATAAAGGGAATACAAAGACAGTGAATTTCAAAAGAGCCAACTTCCCTAAACTACAAACCTTGCTAAAAGGCATAAATTGGGATAAAATATTAGGAACAAAGAATACGGAGGAGAGATGGGTTTGCTTTAAGAGTATATTAAACAAGGGCATTAGCCAATGTATCCCATTGGGTAATAAATTTAAAAGGCGAACAAAAGTCCTGAATGGCTTAACTCCAATGTAAAAATGCATATAAAAGCAAAGGAGAAGGCCTTCAAAAAATACAAGGTTGAGGGATCATCCTCAGCATTCAGATTTTATAAAGAATGCAACAAGAAATGTAAGGGTGCAATTAGGACGGCTAAGATAGAACATGAAAGACACATAGCGGAGGAGAGCAAAAAAAGTCCCAAGAAATTCTTTAAGTATGTAAACAGTAAAAAAGGGAGGACAGACCATATTAGCCCCATAAAGAATGAGGTAGGACATCTGGTTACAAAGGATGGGGAGATGGCGAAGGTATTGAATTTATTCTTCTCCTCAGTCTTCACAAGTGAATCGGGGGGCTTCAGTAACCAAAACTGCAGTATTTATCCTCATGACACAACAGAGGAAGCACCTCCATGGTTAACAGAGGACAGAATTAAAATTAGACTTGATAAACTTAACATTAATAAATCACCGGGACCTGATGGCTTGCATCCGAGGGTACTTAGGGAACTCAGTCAAGTGATTGCCAGACCGTTGTTACTGATTTTTAGACAGTCTACTGACTGGAATGGTACCACCTGATTGGAAAAAAGCCAATGTAGCACCAATATTTAAAAAGGGCCCAAAATACATCCCTGGGAATTACAGACCAGTTAGCCTAACATCAATAGTATGTAAACTCTTGGAGGGGATGATAAGGGACTATATACAAGATTTTAGTAATGAGAACGGAATCATTAGCAGTAATCAGCATGGATTCATGAAGAATCGTTCTTGCCAAACCAATCTACTAACCTTCTAGGAGGAGGTGAGTTGCCATCTAGATAAAGGAAGGCCCGTAGACGTGGTGTATCTGGATTTTGCAAAAGCATTTGACACAGTTCCCCATAAACGTTTACTGTACAAAATAAGGTCCGTTGGCATGGACCATAGGGTGAGTACATGGATAGAAAACTGGCTACAAGGGCGAGTTCAGAGGGTGGTGATAAATGGGGAGTACTTGGAATGGTCAGGGGTGGGTAGTGGGGTTCCCCAGGGTTCTGTGCTGGGACCAATCCTATTTAATTTGTTCATAAACGACCTGGAGGATGGGATAAACAGTTCAATCTCTGTATTTGCAGACAATACTAAGCTAAGCAGGGCAATAACTTCTCTGCAGGATGTGGAAACCTTGCAAAAAGATCTGAACAAATTAATGGGGTGGGAAACTACATGGCAGATGAGGTTCAATGTAGAAAAATGTAAAATAATGCATTTGGGTGGCAAAAATATGAATGCAATCTATACACTGGGGGGAGAACCTCTGGGGGAATCTAGGATGGAAAAGGACCTAGGGGTCCTAGTAGATGATAGGCTCAGCAATGGCATGCAATGCCAATCTGCTGCTAACAAAGCAAACAGAATATTGGCATGCATTAAAAAGGGGATCAACTCCAAAGATAAAACAATAATTCTCCCACTCTACAAGACTCTGGTCCGGCTGCACCTAGAGTATGCTGTCCAGTTCTGGGCACCAGTCCTCAGGAAGGATGTACTGGAAATGGAGCGAATACAAAAAAGGGCAACAAAGCTAATAAAGGGTCTGGAGGATCTTAGTTATGAGGAAAGGTTGCGAGCACTGAACTTATTCTCTCTGGAGAAGAGACGCTTGAGAGGGATATGATTTCAATATACAAATAGCATACTGGTGACCCTACAATAGAAATAAAACTTTTTCGCAGAAGAGAGTTTAACAAGACTTGTGGCCACTCATTAAAATTAGAAGAAAAGAGGTTTAACCCTAAACTACGTAGAGGGTTCTTTACTGTAAGAGCAGCAAGGATGTGGAATTCCCTTCCGCAGGCGGTGGTCTCAGCGGACTATTAGTTAAGCACCTAAATGAACGCAACATACAGGGATATACAATGTAATACTGACACATAATCACACATAGGTTGGACTTGATGGACTTGTGTCTTTTTGCAACCTCGCCTACTATGTAACTATGTAACTATGTATGTAACTGACCTTCTTAAATGCAATCCTTATTGCGGGGCATGTGTGAGTGCAACTGTGTTTTATTACCCACATGTCGTTTTAAGTTTATTTATTTGCGCAATGAGGTATGTCCTTTCTTTTGTTTGAGCAATATCGATCTATGAAGGATTGAAAGCAATGAAAGTTTGAAAGCAATCCACCACATGTGAACATCATCAGAGACTACACACCTGATCATTTGGGTATCGTTGTCCTTTTGTGTTTTAACTTACAATTGAGTGGTATTTGACGTCTTTCCCAGTATCTCCAGAAATCTTTAAGCATTTTGGAAGAACAGTAATTAATTTATATCTAGTGTGGTTTACTGGACACTTATATAAGATTAGTTTATTTATTTTTTATAGGATCACATCCTTCATTGGATCACATTATTTATTGGATCACTGTGCTATATTAAGGTTGATGGTAGCGCTTTATTAACCTCCCTGGCGGTATGATTATTTCAGATTTTAGGTGCTGAAAGCGGTACCATTATTTTGCATGGAAATTTGGCGTTTTATTTTGTAGGCCTGTAATTCTTAGGAATAATACACTTAAATCTGTCCAAATAAGAGTATAGTAGACATCCTGAGTATGATAAAGTTTGAAACACAAAATCATAAATTATAATATAATAAATAACTATAAATAATTATAACAAATAATAATATAATAATAATAAAAATTATAAATAATGTAATCAAATCAAAAACACTGAAATTTGCTCACTTGCAGAATTGTCACTGTCATCACTTTCAGTGTTTGATGACGAATTTCCCCACAAATCACTATCGCTCAATTCTGCAAGTGATTCTAATTTATTATCGCTGTTTTCTTGCAGGTCTAAAACCACTTTTGACATAAAGGGACACTTTTTGGTTGCTATGGACAATCTCCAGTTTCCAGGCAGAAAGAACAGTATTTATAATATAAAAGTGCATGCAGGGCACTGGACAAACCACTGGAAACAAAGGGGATGTGTAATTATTTTATACAGTACTGTAATCTGTAAGATTACAGTGTACTGTATGTATTGTGTGTTTTTAATTTTTTGAATTTGGCGCTGAAATCCGTCCCCATGTGTCACAACACTTGCAGGGAACGGAGCTCAGCACTCGGCACTCGACACTGTGAATCGAGCGTGATGACAGCTCGCAGACACAGCAGGGAGACATCACAGGATCCAGGGGACAAGGTAAGTTACTTTGCCTGGATACTGCGATGCGATCCCGAGTCTGGCTCGGGGTTACCGCTTTTGGTACTGAAATTTCACCCCGAGCCAGACTCGGGAATACCGCCAGGGAGGTTAACTATTTTTATATATTCACTTTTTTGTGATATCAGCACATAACACAATAATAGCAGTCACTATCATTTGTTCATCTTAATATAATTTTTAGTTCACAATTTGATACAATCATTCACATCAGCGCTTTAGTAATTTTTATACAAACTCTGAATGGTCTAAAGTTGTTTGTAGTGTACCCCAAAGTTCAGTGTTGGAACCCTTACTTTTTACCATATTTATAAAAATCTAGAATCTGGGATTAAAAGTACCATTTTGGTGTTTGCAGATAACACCAAGCTATGCAGACAAATGACATCCTTACAGTATGTCTTTGACTTACAAGCCAATCTTTATATACTGTTTAATTGGGCAGCTATGTGGCAAATGAGATTTATTGTTGATAAGTGTAAAGTTATGCACTTGGGGGCTAAAAACATTCTATGCATTAAGGTAAAAAACCTTCTGTGTTCAGCACCCCAATATACACACCGGAACCCAATCTTGATCCAGCACTATGCCAAAGAGGAGCAGCTCTCTCCTCTCTCTCTCCTCACTGGACATAGAGGCAGCAGCAGGAGCCATTGGCTCCTGCTGCTGTCAATCAAAGCCTTTGAGAATGGAGCGGGCATGGGGCTGTGCTGCACTGTATGTAAATGGTCACACAGAGCCTGGCTCGAGATTGAGCCTGCAAGAGTGCTTCCAAAGCAAAAGACTTGCTATGGGGGCATTCAGAAGGGGGGTGGAGTCAGGAGTGACGACGGGGGACCACAGAAGAGGAGGAAAGCATAACATGTTTATTATTAAACAAAAAAAAATTCTTTGCAACCACTTTAATAATAGAATGCAATGCCAAACTGCAGTTTCCCAAGCAAGTTAAATACTTTATCATATTAACAGAGGTATGGACTACAGAGCGAGAGAGATGTAATTATACCCTTGTACAAATCATTAGTAAGACCTCATCTGGAATATGCAGTTCAGTTTTGGGCACCAGTTCACAAAAAGGAATATCGCGAAACTGGAAAAAGTGCAGAGAAAGGCAACCAAACTGATAAGAGGCATGGATGAACTCAGCTATGAGGAAAGATTAGAGGAATTTAATTTATTTTCTCTTGAAACAGGTGATTAAGGGAAGATATGATCACTATGTATAAATACATAGGTGGTCCATATAGTGAATTTGGTGTAGAGTTTTTCACTTTAGGCTCATCACAGAGGGGCACTTTATGTCTGAATGAAAAGATATTTAACCTCCACATACAAAAAGTCTTCCTTATAGATATAACAAGGAAAATGTGGAATAGACTCTCAAAAGCTAGTTCTGGCCAGCACAATAGATAGTTTAAAAAAAGAGCTGGGTGCCTTCCCAAAAACACAAAATCAGACTAGAGATTAATATTTGTAGGTAATAAAACCAGAAATTTAAAAAAAACAGGAATATCCCATTCTTTTCTGAGAATCATGAAGGGATTTATGTTTTCCCTGGTAGAGAAAATCTGCCCAGTGTTTAAAGTTTTTTTTTTTACTATTTCACCTTCCTCTGGGTCAACTGTGGGTTTAGAATTCTGTATATGGAGGTTTTCTATTATTCTATTTATTTACAATGTTTTCTGCTTATAAAGGGGGACTGGTAACATCACTCCAGAGTTTTATTGATGCCCCATCATTTTCCTACCTTCTTTTTTTCCTTCTCCATTTCCTTCTTTTTTCCATATGTTTTAGTAGAGTGGGAAAGGATTAAAACATCTGTTTTTTTTTTGTTTTGTTTTTTTTTGTATTGCAATATGTGTCCCTGATATAGAGAGTAAAGGGGAACCTTTTTGTGGGGACTCACAGAGCAAAAATTACTGAAAGAGATTAAAATCGTTCACCATGTATAGAAAAAAATAACAAGAAGTGGTGCTTGTAAACCATTTCTCTTATTTAGTTTCTTTTGGTTTGTTACATACTGCACAGCAGTATTTTTCAACTTTTTTCTCAGGCATGCTACCCTTTAAAATTCTGCACAATCTTGAGGTACCCCATTTTAAAATGTAAAAAATGTAAAAAACAAAACTAATAATAGTTTTACCACCATTCACACACATAGGGCACCCAATGTTAGAGGTGGTTTATTCTTCCAAAGCAAATACAACTTTGCACAGGGGTACTGACTAGTAGTGCAAAGTTCTTTTTCATTAGCATTTAGCTAATGTGACCGCAGTGTTTTTTTATGAGGGGCAGGGGAGGGGCAAAAACGGATGCTGTGCAGACGCCCGACATCCTCCTTATCATCCGATGACATCATTGGTTGTTAGAATACCGGCAGGTAGAAGGTTATAATGGTGAACAATGAAAACCTTTGTGTAACTAAAAGGCAGGCTTGATACACGCCCCGGCTTGTATAACAATTTTTAGGCATTTTGCCAAGGCATCCCTGAAGAAACCTGAAGGCACTCTGGTTGAAAAGGGCTATTGTATACCATTAAAAGTGTTTTGGTATATCTATTTGATAAGTTTAAAAAATACCTTTGATCCTGCCAGAAATTTTATAAGCTGATAACTTCCTGTGCTCTGCCTATGCAATGTTCTCAGCTATCTCTGAGAACTACAGAACCCCCCCCCCTCTATATTAGAGACAGTTATAGAGGGGCAGGTATTCATAGTCCTATTTTGCTCCTGTTATCTGGATAAAGAAGGGTGAATGAACATTGTCATTGACGGGTAACAACAATGTGTAAATATCTGGGGGATAAAACATATCAGGAGAGACTTCCGGAACTTAATATATACTGTCTGGAGGAAAGAAGGAAAGGGGGAGACATGAATGAAACCTTTAAATAAATCAAGGTGGGGAATAAGGTTTAAGAAGGCAGTATTTTCAATATGAAACCAAAATAAAGAACACATGAACATGACCTCAAACTAACTGCAGGAAAGTTCAACATTTATCTCAGAAAGTATAATTTAAGGAGTATTATTTTACTGAAAGGGTAGTTGATGATTGGAATAGACTTCCAGCAGAGGTGGTGAGTCCGTCAACAGTAAATAGCTTCAAACATGCTTGAGAAAAATATAGATCTATACTCAGACAAAAAAAAGTTAAGGCAGACTCGATGGACCACTTGGTCTTATTTCTGCCATCACTTTTCTGCGTTTCTATGTTTCTATGTCATTCTAGGACTGGTCGCTTGTTACTGGTAGAATTGACAAGTGAATAGAGTCTTAAAAAAGAAAACAAATGCAGTCACCACACCTAAAGACTAGTAGGCAGCAATTTTAACATTCTACTTTTGGGTTTAGATATGCTTTAAATAAGCATATTGTTTGGGTACACTACATTTATATAAAATGTAGCATATAAACTGGCAATATGGCCCAACTCCATGATAATAATCAACCTTTTCAATGCTGCATATTAATTTGGTTTTCTGAACAGCATTAAAACATTATGACAAGGTTATTGCAATCTGGAAGTCACACAGGTAATGTAAAAATTATAGCAAGTTTTCAAGTTTATGACTGTGATTAAAGGAGAGTACTCCATAAGAGATTGGGATGGGAAATGTACAAGTATTGATTTTAAGTTATTGCTTTTAAAAATGAGGTGAAAAGGAAAGAGTTCTGCTTTAAACAGTAAAGGTCCCAGATGGAGAAAGTATGTGAATCCTAATATTTAGTAGCTAATGGATCATTCTTAACCACTTCAGCCCCGGAAGGATTTACCCCCTTCCTGACCAGAGCACTTTTTACAAATTGGCACTGCGTCGCTTTAACTGCTAATTGCGCGGTCATGCAATGCTGTAACCAAACGAAATTTGCGTCCTTTTCTTCCCACAAATAGAGCTTTCTTTTGATGGTATTTGATCACCTCTGCCGTTTTTATTTTTTGCGCTATACACGGAAAAAGACCGAAAATTTTGAAAAAAAATGATATTTTCTACTTTTTGTTCTAAAAAAAATCCAATAAACTCAATTTTAGTCATACATTTAGGCCAAAATGTATTTGGCCACATGTCTTTGGTAAAAAAAATGTCAATAAGTGTATATTTATTGGTTTGCGCAAAAGTTATAGCGCCTACAATCTAGGGTACATTTTCTGGAATTTACACAGCCTTTAATTTATGACTGCCTATGTCGTTTCTTGAGGTGCTAAAATGGCAGGGCAGTACAAAACCCCCACAAATGACCCCATTTTGGAAAGTAGACACCCCAAGGAAATTGCTGAGAGGCATGTTGAGCCCATTGAATATTCATTTTTTTTGTCCCAAGTGATTGAATAATGAAAAAAAAAAAAAAAAAAAAACAAAATTACAAAAAGTTGTCACTAAATGATATATTGCTCACACAGGCCATGGGCATATGTGGAATTGCACCCCAAAATACATTTAGCTGCTTCTCCTGAGTATGGGGATACCACATGTGTGGGACTTTTTGGGAGCCTAGCCGCATACGGGGCCCCGAAAACCAATCACTGCCTTCAGGATTTCTAAGGGCGTACATTTTTGATTTTACTCCTCACTACCTATCACAGTTTTGAAGGCCATAAAATGCCCAGATGGCACAAACCCCCCCCAAATGACCCCATTTTGGAAAGTAGACACCCCAAGCTATTTGCTGAGAGGCATGTTGAGTCCATGGAATATTTTATATTTTGACACAAGTTGCGGGAAAGTGACAATTTATTTATTTATTTTTTTTTTTTTTGCACAAAGTTGTCACTAAATGATATATTGCTCACACAGGTCATGGGCATATGTGGAATTGCACCCCAAAATACATTTAGCTGCTTCTCCTGAGTATGGGGATACCACATGTGTGGGACTTTTTGGGAGCCTAGCCGCGTACGGGACCCCGAAAACCAATCACCGCCTTCAGGATTTCTAAGGGTGTACATTTTTGATTTCACTCTTCACTGCCTATCACAGTTTCGGAGGCCATGGAATGCCCAGGTGGCACAAAACCCCCCCAAATGACCCCATTTTGGAAAGTAGACACCCCAAGCTATTTGCTGAGAGGCATGGTGAGTATTTTGCAGCTCTCATTTGTTTTTGAAAATGAAGAAAGACAAAAAAAAAAATTTTTTTTTTCTTTTTTTAATTTTCAAAACTTTGTGACAAAAAGTGAGGTCTGCAAAATACTCACTATACCTCTCAGCAAATAGCTTGGGGTGTCTACTTTCCAAAATGGGGTCATTTGGGGGGGGGTTTGTGCCACCTGGGCATTCCATGGCCTCCGAGACTGTGATAGGCAGTGAAGAGTGAAATCAAAAATTTACGCCCTTAGAAAGCCTGAAGGCGGTGCTTGGTTTTCGGGGTCCCATACGTGGCTAGGCTCCCAAAAAGTCTCACACATGTGGTATCCCCGTACTCAGGAGAAGCAACAGAATGTATTTTGGGGTGTAATTTCACATATTCCCATGGCATGTTTGAGCAATATATCATTTAGTGACAACTTTGTGCAAAAAAAAAAAAAAAATAATAATAATTTGTCTCTTTCCCGCAACTTGTGTCACAATATAAAATATTCCATGGACTCGACATGCCTCTCAGCAAATAGCTTGGGGTGTCTACTTTCCAAAATGGGGTCATTTGGGGGGGTTTGAACTGTCCTGGCATTTTATGCACAACATTTAGAAGCTTATGTCACACATCACCCACTCTTCTAACCACTTGAAGACAAAGCCCTTTCTGACACTTTTTGATTACATGAAAAAATTATTTTTTTTTGCAAGAAAATTACTTTGAACCCCCACACATTATATATTTTTTTAAAGCAAATGCCCTACAGATTAAAATGGTGGGTGTTTAATTTTTTTTTTTCACACAGTATTTGCGCAGCGATTTTTCAAACGCATTTTTTGGGGAAAAAACACACTTTTTTACATTTTAATGCACTAAAACACACTATATTGCCCAAATGTTTGATGAAATAAAAAAGATGATCTTAGGCCGAGTACATGGATACCAAACATGACATGCTTTACAACTGTGCACAAACGTGCAGTGACAACAAAATAAATACATTTTTAAAAGCCTTTAAAAGCCTTTACAGGTTACCACTTTAGATTTACAGAGGAGGTCTACTGCTAAAATTACTGCCCTCGATCTGACCGTCGCGGTGATACCTCACATGCATGGTGCAATTGCTGTTTACATTTGACGCCAGACCGACGCTTGCGTTCGCCTTAGCGCAAGAGCAGGGGGGACAGGGGTGCTTTTTTTTTTTTTTTTTTTTTTTTCTTTATTATTTTTTTGCTTTTTTATCTTATTTTAAAACTGTTCCTTTCATTTTTTTTTTTTTTTAATCATTTTTATTGTTATCTCAGGGAATGTAAATATCCCCTATGATAGCAATAGGTAGTGACAGGTACTCTTTTTTGAAAAAATTGGGGTGTATTAGACCCTAGATTTCTCCTCTGCCCTCAAAGCATCTGACCACACCAAGATCGGTGTGATAAAATGCTTCCCCAATTTCCCAATGGCGCTATTTACATCCGGCGAAATCTAAGTCATAAAATGCTCGTAGCTTCCGGTTTCTTAGGCCATAGAGATGTTTGGAGCCACTCTGGTCTCTGATCAGGTCTATGGTCAGCTGGCTGAATCACCGGCTGCATTCTCAGGTTCCCTGTTGAGACAGGAGAGCCAGAGAAAAACACGGAAGACGGTGGGGGGGGGGGGGGCATTCTCTCCCACTGCTTGTAAAAGCAGTCTAGAGGCTAATTAGCCGCTAGGATTGCTTCTACATGAAAGCCGACCGCTGGCTGAAAAGAATGATACCAAGATGATACCTAAACCTGCAAGCATCATTCTGGTATAACCACTCAAAGTCGTGAATGCTGTACTCAGACAAAAATATGGTTAACAATAAAGCACAGTAAACGGTAAAGTATAAAAAATTGCAGACCTGAAAAGCAAACATGATAAAACATAATAACAATAAAACATTGCAGAATAGAATACAGTAAAAAAGAGCAGAACAATAGAGAGAATAGAGAGAGAGAGAATAGAGAGAGAACAATAAAACGACAACTATTATTTTTTATTTTATATTTTTGTTTGTGTTTTTTTTTTTTTTTTTTTTTCACTTTTTTTGTAACTGTAACTTTTATAACTGTAACCGGTTCCAGGTTCGGGTCTCTCAAAATGCGATGGCATCTTGGGAGACCCTGTGAAAGTGTGTCCTAGTCTGTGCAATGCTGTACCCTACGCTAATACTCAGCTAGTGAATGGTAGCGTTCAAAACATTCACCAATGCAAAGACCAGGATTGTCAGGACAGGAGGGACAATAATAGCGGGTGTCACGCCTATATCCGCGCTTGCTGCAGACACAACATCTTTTTTGGGGGGGTTCGCTGGGTAGGGGTACTCGGGAGGACATAAAAATGCCTCTCATGCATTTGGTTGGGGATGTGAATGGGGGAAGTACGGGTGCTGCAGAAGCGGTAGGTTCCCAATTAGGATTGGCGAATGCAGCAGGAAGGGCACTATGGGCACGACGGGCCTGTGTTTGTCTTTTTGGTGGCAGCGGGACACTACTTGTGCTTGCCACCTCACCAGCTTGAACTGCACTTATGGGACTCGCCACGTCACCAAGTGTTACTGCAGTGCTGGTTTGACTACGACCGGGGTGTACTAGGCCGCTGGTGCTTGCCAGTTCACCAAAACGCTACAAAAAAAAACTGTTAGCGATCGCAGGGATCAGGCCTGACTCTGCGAACGCTGCAGTTATGCGTTTAGTGTTTTGTAAGTGACAGTGATTGATCGATACTGCACTTGGGTGGGCTGGGCCGGGCGGAGGGGCAAAACGCAGGTGCTAGCAGGTATCTGGGCTGATCCCGCTAACACTGCGTGTTTGGGAACCCTAAACTGCTGGGGACGCTAGTATAGATCTGATCGGATCAGATATTGATCCGTTCAGATACTATACCACTAAGGGAGGTGTACGCTGCGTGCGTGGGTGTTAGCGGTACTGGCGCTAACCTGACGCTGCCTGGGGCTGGTGCTTGCCAGTTCACCAAAACGCTACAAAAAAAACTGTTAGCGATCGCAGGGATCAGGCCTGACTCTGCGAACGCTGCAGTTATGCGTTTAGTGTTTTGTAAGTGACAGTGATCGATCGATACTGCACTTGGGTGGGCTGGGCTGGGCCGGGCGGAGGGGTAAAACGCAGTTGCTAGCAGGTATCTGGGCTGATCCCGCTAACACTGCGTTTGTGGGAACCCTAAACTGCTGGGGACGCTAGTATAGATCTGATCGGATCAGATATTGATGCGTTCAGATACTATACCACTAAGGGAGGTGTACGGTGCGTGGGTGTTAGCGGTACTGGCACTAACCTGACGCTGCCTGGGGCTGGTGCTTGCCATTTCACCAAAATGCTACCAAAAAAACTGTTAGCGATCGCAGGGATCAGGCCTGACTCAGCGAACGCTGCAGTTATGCGTTTAGTGTTTTGTAAGTGACAGTGATCGATCGATACTGCACTTGGGTGGGCTGGGCCGAGCTGGGCGGAGGGGCAAAACGCAGGTGCTAGCAGGTATCTGGGCTGATCCCGCTAACACTGTGTTTTTGGGAACCCTAAACTGCTGGGGACGCCAGTATAGATCTGATCGGATCAGATATTGATGCGATCAGATACTATACCACTAAGGGAGGCGTATGCTGCGTGCGTGGGTGTTAGCGGTACTGGCGCTAATCTGACCCTGCCTGGGGCGACGCATATCACCGCCGGGCGATCAGGGGGCTAAATCTTTATTCGGTAATAAACGGCGGGTTCCCTGACACTATAAAAAATAAACAAACTAACCAGCGTCACCCGTAACGGTTATACAGTGATCAGTGGTGAAAGGGTTAACTAGGGGGCAATCAAGGGGTTAAAACATTTATTAGATAGTATATGGGGGTCCCTGTCGCTATAAAACTCTGACGGCGAACCTAAATATTTACGTCCCTAACTAGCATCACCAGCGACACTAATACAGCGATCAGAAAAATGATCGCTTAGCGACACTGGTGACAGGGGGTGATCAAGGGGTTAAAACTTTATTAGGGGGGGTTAGGGGGGTACCCTAGACCTACAGGGGGCCTAACACTCACTGCCCTGACACTGTAACTGTCACAAACTGACACCAATACAGTAATCAGAAAAAAAAAAAAAAAACTGCTGGTGTCAGTTTGTGACAGGGGGGGGGGGGGGGTGATTGGGGGGGGATCGGGGGGCGATCGGGGGGGGGATCGGGGTGTTTAGTGTGCCTGGCATGTTCTACTGTGTGTGTAGTGTTGGTGCACTTACATTGCAGTCTTCTCTCCTCGGCCCGGAACGGAAAATACCGAGCCGAGGAGAGATGACATCATTTCCTCTGCCTCTGTGTACAATACAGAGGCAGGGAAATGATCCCATTGGCTGAGAGCGATCGCGAGGGGGGGGCCACGAATGGATGGCCTCCCCCTCACCTCCGATCGCCGGGGGAGATTTGCCGACCGCCGCAGGCACCGGGGGGGGGTCCGATCGGACCCCCCACCCGCGGGCAGGCAAGGACGTACATATACGTCCTTTTGCCTGCCCGTGCCGCTCTGTCGACGTATATAGTCGTGCGGCGGTCGGCAAGTGGTTAATTAGCAAAACCATCGTGACCTGTTCACACCAATTGCATGCTAAAACAAACCAATTCTGTTTAAATTGTTCATAAACGATATAGAGGTTGGTATAAATAGCTCAATCTCAGTATTTGATGATAGTGCAAAGCTAAGCAGGGTAATAACTGCATAACATGATATTGAAACTTTACAAGAAGACCTCAACAAATTTGAGACGTGAACAAAGACAAAACAAATGAGGTTTAACTTTGATAAATCGAAAGTAATGCATTTAGGGGCTAAAAATATGAATGCAAACTGCACCCTGGGGGGGAGAACGCCCAGGAAAATCAGAGATGGAAAAGGATCTGGAGGTCCTAGTTGATGACAGACTCAGCAACAGTATGCAATGGCAAGCTGCAGCAAGCAAGGCACGTAGATTGTTAGCATGCACTATAAAGGGGATCTTCTCCAGTGATACAGTAAATCTATACTTCTACCACTTTACAAAATCCTGGTATGGCTACATCTTGAGTATGTCATCCAGTTCTGGTCACCAGTCCTCAGGAAGGATGTGCTGGAGAGAGTCCAGAGGGCAACAAACTTAATAAGAGGGCTGGTAGACTTAAGTTATGAGGAAAGACTACACACACAAATACTTCATTTTCTCTGGAAAGGAGACACTTAAGAGGTGATATGTTCAAAATATATAAATATCTAAATGATGATTATAGCATAGCAAGAAAAATGTTCAGTCTCAGGCAGCTCAAGAAAACACATGACCACTCAATGAAGTTGAATGAGAAGCAGTTTAACCTTAAACTGTGTAAGGGGTTATTTACTGTTAGAACAATAAAAATGTGGGCGAGAAGTGTTAAAGATTTAAAAAAAAACTCTTAGATAGGCACCTGAGTGTAACCAATATACAGAGATATAGGAAGTGCTAGAGACATAAATGCATACACACACCCACACTGGTTGAACTGGATGGACTGATGCCTTTATTCAACCTCACCTACTAACCAATGTAACTATGTAGTGTACAGGGTAGCGTACATGTGTTCTGGTCGTGGTGGGGGTGGTGTGTGCGGGGTGTGACTTGCATTTTTAAATTACTTTATTGTAGGTATGTAACAGCATGCTTTACAATGTCTCCATTAAACATATGTAGCAGCCACATTTTTGTTCAATAATATTATGCTATGTTATAGCTTAGTATTTGGCGCCATCTAGTGGCCAAAATTGTGAATGGACTTTATTTATTTATTTTTTTCTTTTGGTAGAATGTCAGAAGATGATAGGAAGTGACTGTTTGTTTACATTTTCACATTAACTTGACCTACCCACAATGCCTAGTGACCTCCCATGAACATCAAGAGACTGAACTGCATTCTGAGAAGGCTATAAGAAGGCTGGGAGCAGCCATCTTAGGTGTGTTGGGAACGCATGGCCTGCCTGCAAGGATCTGTGAGGAGGTGTTCCACAGAGTTGTAGCCTAAATCGTGCGGAGCGGAGCATCCCGTGATCCTGCCTTACATCACAGCGTGCTGGAGCAGCAGTGTGATCGATCCAGAGACCCTTGAAGGAGGTAACCGAGGACTTCCGGTCGTCTGTGAAATGGAACAGCGTGACGGTGTGGCCGCAGCAAATGAACTGAGATACTGTGGAGCGGAGGCATCCATCCACCTAGACCCAGTGTGGTGAGAGGGCTGCTGCCCAAAGTTTCATTGACGCACTTTTACACATTTTGCACTTATAACACAGTGCTGCTGGGACCTGTAGTCCCACAGAGGAAGTTCAAAGAATTAAGACTGAGTTCAATATAGGCCTCAAGCCTGTACTTCATTACAATTCTAACACTGTGTTACTTGCACCAGAGACAGTTGTAGTGCTGCCGCACCACAACACTAGTTCAACATTCAGTTTGCTTTAACGGGAGTTGTTAACCACTGGATTACAATTTAATCTACACATAGCTAGCAGAAGACAGAAGAAAAGAAGGACTGCCTCTTTAAACACAAGGCCTTGTATTTTATTCCTCTTTAAAGTTATTGTAATATCAAGCAGTGGGAGCTCCCTAGGGATTGTGCTATGCTTTGTTAAAATAGCATTTGTCTTTTCTACAGTTATAGAGTGTGCTGAGAGTGGGACAGTGCTCATAGTGAAGTCAGCTCACTCTGCCATTGGTCCCATTTCATAGACGCATTGCTAAGAGGTTAATTTAAACACTTTCCATTTGTGTAGTACTGTTGTGAATTAAATCTGTTGGCTGTCACACTACGTTGGTCTGGCAGTACAACTGCTGTAATCATTATTTTGAAGTAGATACAGTAAAACATTATTCTTGTTTAAGTATTCCTGTGTGGAGTGTTGTTCCCTTTGAATTGCTGACCAGGTGGAAGCTGGAGGTTAAAGGTAAAGACAAAAGGTATATTACTGTATATTGTATATTGTGAAAATGTCTTTAAGTTTCTACCGCACACTACATTACACCACAGCTGTGTCAAGGGGACTGAGCCAAGTTACGGGGGTGTGATAGCAGAGTACAGGCCCAATCAAAATTCAGCAACTCCTTCGGGCGTCAGTGCTACACATATCTATTTGATCTTTTGGAAACCAGGTTGTACCCTTTACCTTGTTCTTTCCTTTCAAATCAAAATGGGCCAGAGTATCTTTAATGTTTCTAGTTCTTCAGCAGGAAATTTAAAATTGACTCTCTTGTTCTCTCTTTTATCCTTAATACCAATAGTAAATTTGTCTGTTTGCCAAAAATCATTAAAAAAAATGTACATTTATACATAAAAACCTGAACCAAAAGGCTCTGTTCACACCCGAACATTTTTCAGCTTGTAAAATGCTGTTTTGTCACCTGAAGCAAAATGCCCGAAGCGCAAAAAGGTACATGAGCTTTTTTTAGCAGATTACAAGCATTTTTGGCTGGGAGGACAATAAGGTGAGGCAGATGTTCCCTTGGCACTGTAACAAATGTGTCCACAGGCAAAGGTGGACGTGGTGGTCAGTCCTCAGGCAGGGCATAATTTCCTCTGTTTAGTGAGTTTGCCCGTGCTATACAGCCACAGCATGCAGAGGAGGTGGTAGACTGGCTTACTAAACCTTCCTCATCCTTCTCATCCTCTGTCACGCAAGTAGTGACAAGTGTGCAGTCCCCTGCAGTTGCCAGAGTGGATAAACCTGCCTCCATGTCCACATCTATTCCTGCCATAGCCCCAACATCAGCCATTGAGGAGTCAGCTGAGTTATTTGACCACAGCGTCAGCCACTTGCTCCTTGATGATGCCCAGCCATTACTGGATTCAGATGTTGTTGCTGCCCAAGAGGGCGGAGCTTCCCTTTCCGCCCTCACATGCCATCCACGCTCTGGCGTGGAATGGATAGTGTACGCGCACTGGTCTTCTGCCAGTGCGCGAACATGAGCAGGGACGTCCGGACCGGAAGTGATGCCAGAGGTTGTTCCCGACCCTTCACTTCCGGTGGGACCGTGCACATAAAAGATGGCGGTGTCGGCTTCATGCCCGACAAACGCATCTTTACTCCTCAGCGGGGCTATCACTCCTAGACCGCTGCCTTACTCCAGAGGACTTTGATACATTCATTCATATTAACTATAAGGTAAGACCCGCTGTGCCTATTATGGGCATATTTTTATGGCTGGTTGTTTCCTGCATGGTAGTACTTACTGGCAATTAGCTGTTTGGTATCATTCATGTAACCGCTCTATACTATATATATCCCCCACTTTACTTAATTTAATCTAACTTGTTGATTTAGTTTATTAAACTAATTTAATTTATTAATTCAGTTTGATTTATTTATTTAAGTTATTTTTTGGAGGCAAACAAAAAATATTAGTTAATCTATTATTTATATAATATAATACATAATGCTGAATGATAAAAATAAATGAACATATATAGAACTGGAAGTAATATTATCAATACATGCATTATTTATAGATCTAAAAAATCTTCAATTTTACCTAAATATGTTTATGATATCTGGCAATAACACTACATGTTATCGTTGTTGTTTTCATGGATACCTGATGTTGACCTACATATAGGTCAATATCAGCTATATTATTATGATAAAACATTTTTTTCATTTTTTCATCATTTATTTACTATTATTATTATTTTTATTTTCTTTTAACATTGTCATATCATCATTTTCCTTTAACACGGTCCAGTTCTCCTACCGGCGTGACCCATATGGACCTGGCATCCATGGGTTAATTAGCACCAGGTGGTTCATACAGGGTTATTTGGCTGTTAATGATGTGCTCTCAGTGGTCCTCTTGTCTGTAATAGACCAGGTGAGCTTGTGTATGACACTCTTTGTACCTAGTCATTCTTCATCTACATCATGAAGTGTTGTCTCTTAAATTTATCTGATATGTATGATTATATTAATGATTTATATTTTTATACAATCTAGATGAAATCTGTAATGCTTGTAATGCCCTGATGAAGCAAAATGTGAAACATGTTGGCTGCTTACAACTGATTTTATAGAGAAAGTCTCTCTACGGTCGTATCATGTAACTTGATTGATCTTTTACTGTATTTTTTATACTTGTTTGTTCAATAAAATTTATATTTTTATATCAACTGTTGTGGTATTGCTCACCTTTAAACAGACACATCATCTCCCTTTAAAATCGCATTACTCTTTGGAGCGAGCTCTGTCTCCCTCTTTATATTCTCCTAAATTGGCATTCATGTTCCCCAAGCCGCAACGTATTGCCAAGTTGTCTCCAGTGGTAATGATGAAGATGGAGGAGATGGAGATGATGATGATGAGGTCACTGATGCGACTTGGGTGCCAGATAGAGCAGAGGAGGAACCTGAAGGTGAGGCGGCACAACCCCAAGGAGGCCGACATCAAGAAGGAGTAGAGAGCAGCCACCCTATTCCATCACATTCTGCAGCTGTTATCTCCCTGCCCACTCCCCAAAGCTCAGCTGTCTGGGCCTTTTTAGCACATCTGCAGCATATTGCACTGTTGCTATCTGCAAACTGTGTCTCAGGCACATCAAACGTGGCAAAAACACCAACCATTTGGGTACCACATGCTTAACAAGGCATTTAACGTCCAACCACTCAGCCTGTTGGCAAGAGCACCTTAAAGCCACACAAAAGGGGCACAAATCTGTCCCTCCTCCTCCTCCTTACCCACTTCAATCTGCCCCTGCTATACCAAGTCATTACCTCTCAGCAGCCTCCACTGACAGGGATGATGGTTTAGCACAGGGTGTCCCAGGTCCTAGCAGCACATCTGCGAGAAGCACACCACCAGCTGTAGACTGTAGCCGGCAAGTTTTTCTGCCACATCTGCTGCAGCAGGAAAAAAATACAGTCCCTGCCACCCACATGCCCAGCATCTAAATGCAAGCTTGTCAGATCTGTTGGCTTTCCAACTTCTGCCTTTCAGCCTGGTGGATTCTGCCGCTTCTGTGAATTCACACAATGTGCTGTACCACAATGGCAGGTTCCCAGTCGCTGCTACTTTTCATGTAAGGCCGTTTCATCCCTCTACCACCACTTGGAAGGGAATGTTCTGGCATCGTTGGGCAAGGTAGTCAGCTGTAAAATCCACCTTATTGCTGACACGTGGTCTAGCAAGCATGGACAGGGACGATATATTTTGTTCACAGCACACTGGGTAACACTGCTTGCAACTCGAAAGGATGCAGGACAGGGCTTGGTGCTGCAGCTTGTTGTGCCCCCACGTCTCCGTACAGCTGGTGGTGATGATGCCAGACCTGTGAGCTCTACCCCCTCCTCCTCCTCCGCCTCCACCATCTCCATGCCCTCCTCTGCAGAATTGTCCTATGAACATCAGGTACCCCCTAAGCGTTCAAAGGGCTATTCCCAGAGTCAGGCTAAAAGGTGCCATGTAGTGCTTCAGCTGGTGTGTTTAGGGGACGGGAACCATACCAAAGCAGAGATTCTTGCAGCTCTGCAGGGACAGGCCCAGAGGTGGTTCACACCACGCCAGCTGGAGCCAGGAATGGTGGTGTCCAATAATGGCTCAAACCTCCTGTCCACCCTTAGACAGGGAATGTTGACACATGTGCCATGCCTGGCACAAGTCCTCAGTTTGGTGGTGCAGCGTTTCCTAAATACGTACCCAGGGTTGCAAGATGTGCTTAAGCTGTCCAGAAGAGTCTGTAGCCATTTCAGGCGGTCATACACAGCCAGTGCTTGGTTGGCTGAAATTCAGCAGGAAATCTATCTGCCCATAAACCGCCTGATTTGTGACATGCCCACCAGGTGGAACTTGACTTTGTCAATGCTGCAGTGGCTATACATGCAGCAAAGGGCTGTCAACGAGTACCTGTGCGAATACGGCATGAGGACAGGCTCAGGCCACCTCAGATTTTTTTCCCCCACGCCAATGGCTGATCATTAAGGATGCATGCACTTTATTGTCACCATTTGAGGAGGCCACAAGGATGGTGAGCCGTGACAGTGCATGCATCAGTGACACAATCCCTGTTGTGCTCCTGCTGGAGCAGACTCTGCTTGGCATTATGGACAGGGCACTGGAGGCAGAGCAGCAAGAGGAAGAGGAGGACTTCCTTTCCTCTCAAGGCCCACTTTATCTAGACACCATCATTCCTATGTCATAGAAAACACAGGAGGAGAGAGGGGAGGAGGATGAGGAGGAGGATTCTGGCACTTTCATAGGCTTTGAAGAAGAGGAAGACATGTGTCCATCTGTAAGCGATAGCTTGACAACCCCAGGACCCTTGGGAGTAGTACGAGGCTGGGAGGAGGAAGTTCCAGATGCTGTAATCCTGAGTGACCCAGAGGAGTCTGCTTCTCAAGCCTCGGCAAATTTGAGGGGCATAGGCAACCTCATGCTTCAAAGCCTGTGAAAGGACCCAAGAATACGTGGCATAAAGGAGAAGGATATACAAATATATTATAAATATATAAACTCGCACTGATGGTGTAGCAAATAATAGTGTAAGAAAATATATCAAAACATGAAATGAAATATCAAGTGCACCTGCTGTACACAATGTGCTAATCACTTGACCAAATATAATAAAAATATGAATTACAGCACTAGCAGACACAACATTAGTGAAAATGAAAAAACAGTTCATTAAAAAAGTGAAAGTCCACATAAAGTGACTGATGTGCTCCAATCCAACAAAAGTGCAAAAGTGCTCCAGAGTTTTAAAGGTGTACCACAACACCCCCTCCTGTGTCCCCACTCACCGGATGGAATGGACCCCCAGCTTCTCAGTCTAGGGGTCACTTCAGGCTTTATAGTGGTGGCCAGGAATGGCAGCTTGAACATCAGATCATCAAGTAAACCTCCCTTATTAAGGATACTCGGCCCGGATGAAAGGTACCCAAAATAAAAAGAAGGGACTGATAGTGAAGTACCGCTTTGGTAAAGGATTTATTGCGCATAAAAATGAATACTTACAGGAAGCAAGATAAAACCAGGTATAAAAAACATGGAGCTGTGAGTACAAAAACGCATGGCGTGCATTCCATGATACCGGTAATGATGTTAATAGGAACAGGAAATTACGTCACTTTATATGGACTTTCACTTTTTTAATGAATTGTTTTCATTTTCCCTAATGTTGTGTCTGCTAGCACTGTAATTCATATTTTTATTATATAAAGGAGAAGGATGATCACTGGTTGGCAAGCCTCCTCCACCGTTATTAAGGGAAGGTCTCAGAACTCATCCCATCCCCACAGAGAGTGCAGAAGATAAAATCTCTTGAGGACATTTTAAAGAGGATTTTATTGAACATTTTTCCTGACTCCAGTAGGTTAGGCACCTTTCACACGGACGTCTTTTCTGCCGCAGTTAAAAGCATGTTTTTTTCCTGTGAAATTCAAGACTCCAGGCACTGCGATCAGCTGCATTTGCACAGTGCAATTAGCTGCGGTTGCCAGTGCGATTAGCTGCGGTTGCGTTTAGCTGCAGTTTGCCATTTCCATGGCAACCCGACAGGGTACCAACTCGCACTGCTTGGTATGAATCTTGAGGGGGAACTCTGTGCCAAATTTGGGCGTGGGTTCCCCCCCCCAGGGGCATACCAGGCCCTTCGGTCTGGTACAGATGTTAAGGGGAACCCCCTACGCCAAAAAATGGCGTGGGGTCCTCCCCAAAATCCATAACAGACCCTTATCCGAGCACGCAGCCCGGCCGGTCAGGAAAGGGGGTGGGGACGGGCGAGCGCCCCCCCCCCTGAGCCGTACCAGGCCGCATGCCCTCAACATGGGGGTTACGTGCTTTGGGGGCGCCCTGCGGCCCCCCCACCACAAAGCACCTTGTCCCCATGTTGATGAGGACAAGGGCCTCTTCCCAACAACCCTGGCCGTTGGTTGTCGGGGTCTGCGGGCGAGGGGCTTATCGGAATCCGGGAGCCCCCTTTAATAAGGGGGCCCCAAGATCCCGGCCCCCCCACCCTATGTGAATGAGTAGGCGTACATGGTACCCCTACCCATTCACCTAGTGAAAAAGTGTCAATAAAAAAAACACTACACAGGTTTTTAAAGTTATTTATTAGACAGCTCCGGGGGTCTTCTTCCGGCTTCGGGGGTCTCTCCGGTTCTTCTCCGTGCTCTCCGGGTCTTCTGCCAGGCTCCTCCGCTATCTTCTGCTCTTTTGCCGCTCTTTTTGCTAGCGGAGGAGCCCGGTCTGCTGCCTGCTGCCTTCTGCCTTCCTCCCTCTTCTCTTCTTCCGATGTTGACACGACGCTCTCTCCAGCTGGAATGCTCTCTGTGCGCTCCGCTCTGACTTATATAGGCGGAGACCCTGCCCCTTATGCCGCCACAGTCCCTGGGCATGCTGGGACTGTGACGGTTTAGGAGGCGTGGTCAACATCACCCGGTGACCACGCCCCCTAAAACGTCACAGTCCCAGCATACCCAGGGACTGTGACATCATAAGGGGGTGGAGTTTCCGCCTAAATAAATCACAACGAAGCCCTCAGAGAGCAGTCCAGCCGGAGAGAGCGTCGTGTCAACATCTGGAGAAGAGAAGAGGGAAGAAGACAAGAAGCCAAGAAGCCCAGAAGTCCGGACCTCCTTTGCCTCCTTTTTCCTTTGCCAGTTTCATGCAAAGACTTAGAACAATGCGGACTATAAGAAATCACTCTGAATGATTTCTTTAGTGGGAAAGACGGAAGTAAATTTACTAGAGAATATATGGTAAAGAGTCACTCTGAATAACTTCTTCACCTGCAGAACTTCTTAGAACAGTCTGTATCTCTATTTGTGATTGGAGCTTTACCGCCACCTTTTTACCACTACTTCCCATCTATATGGTACTTCCAAGTTAAGCTAAAGAAGAGATTACTCTGAATAATTCCTCCGGCCTGACTGATTGGAATCCCGGGGCATTGTTGAACCCAAAGTCACAGGCCATCACCACCTGTTTCGCTGACTTGTGTACCAACATCCCTCAGCCTCTGGTAATACCCTTACCCTGGGCTTTCACTCACTTGATCGATAGTCCATGTTCCACTCACAAACAATCAACTGCCCAGATGTAGTCCGCTTAGTTGCTACTTCTTCCATAAGTGTTTCTCTGTACTTGCTCTCCAGTCTGGCAAGCTCCCTTCCCCACAGGGGCGTTCAGCGACACCCGCGACTACATGCTGCCCGGTGTCATCAACTCCTCTACTCCACGTGTCCAGGTCCCCCCCCCTTCCCCGTGGGGGGATTCTGCTTGGCTCCCCACAGGGGAACCTCTCCCTGCGGGCTCTCCCTTTCTTGAACTCCAACCACACTCCACCCTTTCCTGTCATGTGACCCCAGCTTTTATGAGAGTCCCGCCTCCTGCCAAACAAATTAATGATTGGCCAGAACTCACCTACAAGCTGCCTGTCACTCAGATCCCAAGTCCAACCTCTCTTCCAAAATCATTTCATTGAAAGCAAGAGGAGGCATCTCTGGGTCCAAGCACAGGTGGCAACACCCTGCACTATACTGACACAGTTCCCAAGATAAACAACCAGGCCTGATATAATAGTACACGCCTGCCTAAGTTTTACCTGAAACTGTACTTTATCATTTAAACTCAGAAAAGGTCACTTACAAGAAAGTAGGTGCCCCCTACACTTGTGTATGCATGCATGTATATATATATATATATATATATATATATACACACACACACACACACACACATATACACACATATATGTATACATATGTATATTGTACCTACAATGTATCAGAATCATAAGGAACGTGGTGTGTAAATAGGTGAGCAAACAAAGGAAGACACGAAGACCGATAATGTACTGTATATACTGTATATAGAGGAGTTTATTATTTTAAAATATTTTTAAGTGATCTAAATAAAAGTAGAATATTACAAAGATAATAGCATTGATGTAAAGAGAGGGTTGGGCTTATATTTATAACATATTTGAAGGGTTGGTTGACATCTTTCCATTGCACCTGTTTAGTATTCTCTGCCACAACTTAGCATTTATCAATGCAGAATCTACTATGTCCCATTAGTTAAAGAGGTTGTAAAGTAAAAAAAAATATCACTGCCAGCCCCATCTCTTTTATGCAGCAATCCTGCACTGTGTAAGTGTTATGCCCCGTACACACGGTCGGATTTTCCGACGGAAAATGTGTGATAGGACCTTGTTGTTGGAAATTCCGACCATGTGTAGGTTCCATCACACATTTTCCATCGGATTTTCCGACACACAAAGTTTGAGAGCAGGCTATAAAATTTTCCGACAACAAAATCCGTTGTCGGAAATTCCGATCGTGTGTACACAAATCCGACGGACAAAGTGCCACGCATGCTCAGAATAAATAAAGAGATGAAAGCTATTGGCTACTGCCCTGTTCATAGTCCCCACGTACGTGTTTTACGTCACCGCGTTCAGAATGATCGGATTTTCCGACAACTTTGTGTGACCGTGTGTATGCAAGACAAGTTTGAGCCAACATCCGTCTGAAAAAATCCTAGGATTTTGTTGTCGGAATGTCCGAACAAAGTCCGACCGTGTGTACGGGGCATTAGTGTAAAACGATGCCTCTAAATCCCTTATCTCTGATCTGTTTTGGTCGATCACGTGACCTCTAGCTGCTCTTCTCCTCCATTCTAAGGGCTACAACAGGAGGGGCCAAGATCCCCTCTGACCTCAGACGGGGAGGAGGAGATCATCCAGAGGTCATGTAACCTGCCAGAACTGATCTGAGAAAGGTATTTAGAGGCATTGTTTTACACTAACACTTACACAGTGTAGGGTGGCTGCATAAAAGAGAGGGTCTGGCAGTGATATTTATTTGAGTTTACTTTACTATTAATAGCAGCAGGAGGAGAGGGGAGGGGCAGCTCACACACACACAGGAGCTGACAGGCAGGGAGGGAGGGGGAGAGAGGAGAGAGGGGAGAGCAGCGGGATGACAGAGGCACATAAACTGACTACTGTAATCAGGGATCAGCAGCAATGATCAGTCAGCACACCAAGGGGGACAGATCTCTCTCTTTTTTTTTTTTTTTTTTAGGGTTAATCCACTTTTAATATATTGTATCTTCATTATAGTTGGTCCAAAACAAGATTTTACAAACACACATACCTCTCTGACTTTTTTTGTCTTTTCCTGCCCTCTCTAAACAACCTATAATTATCCAATCATAACTACCATCCAAACAGGTTTCCATCATTCTCACTATATCATAACCTTCGTCAGTCATCAGTGATTACACTTGGCTAATTTTGTTTGAAGGATTCCTTAGATCATTGTCCTTTCTTTTTGAAGACCGGTGATTTTCTTTGGGATAAAATTCCAAGACCATCACCTGTCAATGTTTTTTTTTTATATGGTAAATTCATGAACACAGATCATATACAAGATCTTTAGGATTTATCCTAGGGTTCTTTGTTACCTGTTCTAAGAATGTACAACATGCCCTTCCATGACCTTTTCTATAAGTTTCTCCTATCAGGCTCTGTGAAAGCACTTCTGATGGCCATATTGCGTTTCAACAGAATTCTATTGTGAAGCACAGGTAAGTAGAAATGTTTGATTTATTCGTTTTTTTTTTTTATACAGCAAGGCAGGTCAAACCTACACCTGAACTGAATGGAACACTTGACTCATTGATTGAAATACCTGACTCCAATTACCCTCTTTTCAAAATGTAATTATCTGGTTCACATTCCTTTACTATCAATGACCTTGCTTATTTAAAACAATTGTTTAATAAAGATAAATTAACATTCTGTGCATCGTTTGCTGAATAAGACTGTAGTTATTAATACTGAATTGGATAAAAATGAAATCACATTTTAGAAGCTATTCATGAGAAAATCATGTTTTAATGGAAAATGTTATTGACTTTGTTTTTTGTATGAGTCTTTATTCCATCTTTACCCTGTACTGTTTTTCTTTTTTAGGTAGACACGTTGTTATAAAATACAAGCATGTGATCTATGTCTTCCCATTCAATTCTAATGGCAGATCTGTCAATGGAAAAGTTCACTTGACACAGAGTTCTTCACTGAGTAAAAGCATTAGATATACAGAATACTAGCTGTAGGAAAACAAATAAAATATGACCATAAAAATGTTACACAGTCATCAATATTATACATATCTCATTCAAATTATATTCTAGCCAAGTAGTAGAATAACAAATAAAATGTAATCTGTACTTTTCAGAGTGTTGCTGTTACTTATTAGAGGGCTGCAACATGTAGTACATGTTTGATCCACAGGAGACCAGCTATTAAAAAGGTTGTAAAGGCTCAAGGTTCATTATATGCATGAAGGTAAAAAAATATCTGTGTGCAGCAGTTTCCCCAGCCCCCTCTAATACTTACCTGAGCCCCATCTCGATCCAGCAATGTGCATGAGAGTAGCAGCTCTCCCTCCTCATTGGCTGAGACACCGCCAATCACAGCCAGCAAGCCAATCTGGAGAAAGTGGGGCAGGCCGAGCAGCGCTCTGTGTGTGAATGGACACACAGAACAGCGGCTGAGCAGAGCTGCTTGCTATAGGAGCATTCGGAAGGAGGGAGGGGTCAGGAGCGCCAGCGGGGGACCCTAAAAGCCAAGGATCGGGTTGCTCTGTACAAAACCACTGCACAGAGCAGGTAAATATTACATGTTTGCTATTTTAAAAATGCCTTTAATATCACTTTAAGCAACACTCAATGGACTAGGCTGGTAGCTTCAAGATTATGATGCTGATGTAATTGTGAGAGTTCTAACGAATTAAGTGGTTCAAATGATGATATTTGTGATTTTTTTTTTTTTTTACAGCTGCATGAGAATGGAACATTCTATGTGTGGCTGTGATACATTCAGAGGTTTTAACAGTTAAGGGTTATTCTGCTGGACTTAAAAGTAAAATAAATATATGTGTGTGTGTGTATATATATATATATATATATATATATATATATATATATATACATACACATATACACACACACATATACACACACACACACACACATTTATCAGCCACTTTATTAGGTACACCTGTTCAATTGCTTGGTAGCACAGATTGCTAATCAGCCAATCACATGGCAGCAACTCAATGCATTTAGGTATCTAGATGTGGTAAAGACGACTTGCTGAAGTTCAAACTGAGCATCAGAATGGTGAAAAAATGGGAAAAAAGTGACTTTGAACGTGGCATGGTTGTTGGTCTGAGTCTGAGTCTGAGTATTTCAAAAACTGCTGATCTACTGGGATTTTTACGCACAACCATCTCCAGGGTTTACAGAGAAGGATTTGAAAAAGAGAAAATATCCAGTGAGTGGCAGTTGTGTGGACAAAAAATGCCTTGTTGATGTCAGAGGTCAGAGGAGATGGGGCAGACTGGTTCAAGATGATAGAAAGGCAACAATAACTCCAATAACCACTTGTTACAACCAAGGTATGCAGAATGCCATCTCTGAATGCACAACACATTGAAGCTTGAAGCAGATGGACTACAGCAGCAGTAGACTGAACTGGGTGCCACTGCTGTCAGCTAAGAACAGGAAACTGAGGCTACAATTCTCACCAAAACTGGACAATAGAAGATTGGAAAAACGTTGCCTGGTCTGACGAGTCTCGATTTCAGCTGCGAAAATTCAGATGGTAGGGTCAGAATTTGATGTAAACAACATGAAAGCATGGATACTGCCTTGTATCAATGGTTCAGGCTGGTGGTGTAATGGTGTGGGGAAAGTTTTCTTTGCCACTTTGGGCCCCTTAGTACCAACTGAGTATCATTTAAATGCCACGGCCTACCTAAGTATTGTTGCTGACCATGTCCATCCCTTTATGACTACAGTGTACCCATCTTCTGATGGCTACTTCCAGCAGGATAATGCACCATGTCACAAAGCTCAAATCATCTCACCACTGGTTTCTTGAACATGACAATGAGTTCATTGTATTCCATTGGCCTCCACAGTCACCAGATCTCAATCCAATAGAGCACCTTTGGGATGTGGTGGGATGGAAGATTCGCATCATGGATGTGCAGCCGACAAATCTGCAGCAATTGTGTGATACTATCATGTCAATATGGACCAAAAGCTCTGAGGAATGTTTCCAACACCTTGTTGAATCTATGCTATGAAGAATTAAGGCAGTTCTGAAGGCATAAGTGGGTCCAACCAGGTACTAGCAAGTTGTACCTAATAAAGTGGCCGGTGAGTATATATATATATATATATATATATATATATATATATATATATATATATATATATATATTCCCAAGAGTAACCATGGCACTCTATGTTTGAGGTAAATTAACTAGTACAGAGGCACTCACGGGTTTTGCAGAGGAGGTAGATCAAAACAGCAGTTTTCTTATTTTCAACATTTCAATAAAGCTTAGTCCATCTTTCTCAAGGGTCTTGAAAAGTGTCCTGAGAAAGATGGACCAAGCTTCATCGAAACGGTGACAATAAAAAAAGCGCTGTAAACATTTCTCTATTTACATTGAAGGGCCAGAATTACGCACAACCAGATACAGCGCAACTGATGTTGGATCAATATAGGAAGTTGCTGTCTTGCCTTTCAAAATTACATGAATACTTTTGGCATAATTGACATACACAGTTTCTTAATGTGAATTAATGTTAATTCAGCAGATCTGGCTGCCAACGCTAAACAGAGTAAACAAGCTAATTTATTGGCTACAGAATGTAATGACAAGGAATCTAACTGAATCTAACTGCCATGTACTCAGAAGGCTAAGGAATAGATCAATGCCCTAAGTCTTATATAACATAAAGGTTATAACTTCTAAGCTTGGGTATAACAAAACCTAATGTAGGACAATAAGACATTTAAAACTGTCAAAGCTGAATAAAAGCATAAAGATTCTGTCAGGAATTCTAATGTACCCCAAAAGCTTTGCTGAGTTTGGAACATTGCATCTTTATTTTCAAACCAATCCAAAATTACCTTAAGCCTGGTTTCACACATGTGCGGTGCGAATTGAAGCTCAGGTTTCACTGGGGAGATAAAAATCTCCTGTTCAAAGGATTCATTGCGTTTTTGCTCAGGATTAGAGAGCAGGGAGAGGGGGAGGGGGGGGGAGAGGGGGAGGTGTAGTGAGGAGAAAGAGAAAATCCTTGTTCAGAACGCAATGCATCTGCGAATCAGATGCGTTCCCATAGGAGATAATAGGCTTGTAGTTCGCACCGCAATGCCCAAAAAACGCACACGTTTTTTGTGCAATGCGCAGTGCGAATGCAACGCACATATGTGAACCAGATGCATTCATATGAATGTATTTTAAAATGTCCTGCGAATTAGATGCGGTGTAAGCCGCATCTAATTCGCATAGGTGTGAACCCGGGCTAATAGTTCTCTTTCCTGGAGAATAGATGACATTGTTTGCCTCACCTGATAATGACTAATAGGACAAAAGGATATTCAAGCTGTAATCTACATTAAAGTGTATGTAAACCCTCTCCTATACCCAGTAAAGTGAACCGCCTCAGATGATACAAAGAGATGAAACAAATCTCCCTACATAAGTTTTACATCTACAGTGCCTTGCAAAAGTATTCACCCCCCTTGGCTTTTTACCTACTTTGTTACATTACAGCCTTTAGTTCAATATTTTTTTAATCTGAATTATATGTGATGGATCAGAACACAATAGTCTAAGTTGGTGAAGTAAAATTAGAAAAATATATACATAAAACTATTTTCAAAAACTGATAATTGGCATGTGCGTATGTATTCACAATATAATGTATAAACAATATAATATAAATAATATAACCATTTGCCAAAATTCAAATAGAATCTATTCAAATTTGAATTGAATACAAAAAAGAATAGATTAGAATGGAATAGAAAAGAAAATGACAGAACATTATAGAAAAAAAAAACAACAGAATAGAGTAGAAAAGAATAGAATAATCTTCCTATTCTAATCTATTCTTTTCTATTCTATTCAAATTTGAATTAATGCTTTTTTTGAACTTTAGGAAATGGTTATATTCTTTCTATTGTATTCTATTTGTTTATTTTCTTCTGTTCTATTATTTTCTATTCTATTATTTTCTTTTCTATTCTTTTCTATTCTATCCTATCCTATTCTAATATATTCTTTACTATTCAAATTCAAATTTATTATATTCAAAATTCTAATTTTGGAAGATGGTTATAGTCTTTCTATTCTATTCTATTCTATTCTATCCTGTTGTTTTTTTCTATACCATTCTGTTATTTTCTGTTCTATTTGAATCTATTTTCTATTCTATTCGAATTGATTCTATTTTAATTTTGGGAAATTGTTATATTCTTTCTATTCTATTCAATTGTTTTTTTAATCATATTCTTTTCTATTCTATTACAGTCTATTGTAATCTTTTTTACTATTTTATTCTTTTCTTTTCTTATGTATTCAAATGTATTCTCTTTGAAATTCAAATTTCAGAACATGGTTATGTTCTTTCTATTTTATTCTATTCTTTTTTATTCTATTCTATTCTATTTGTTTCTATTTTATTCTGCTCTTTCATTTTCTATTTTGTTCTGTTTTACTCTAATATATTCTATTCTCTTATTTTCTGTTATATTCTTTTCTATTCTATTTTTTTCTATTCTATTCCTTTATTTTCTATTCTATTTTATTCTCTTTGGAAATTGGAAAACTATTCGAATTTGAAAACTTTTCAAATCTGAAAAATTTTCGAATTTGAAAACTATTCAAAATTGATTTGAAAACTATTCGAATAATTTCGAATTTTGTCCGAATTTTTTTTTGTTATTTCAGATTCATTTAAATTCGGTACTATTGTAATTTGGAAATTCAAATACATTTGAATTTCCAAAAAACTAAAATTCATCCGAATTTCAATTCGGAACAAAAATAAATGCACATGTCTAGTCAGAAATTATCATGCTGATAACAGAAGAACGGAGCAGGATAAAGCCACGGGACATAGTGCTTTGAAGAGAGATAAACACTGCAGATATATGTGCCCAGCTCAAATTTCATGAATTGGGTTTACATCCATTTTAATTTATTAGCTTTAGTCTTTCAAACAGACAACAACTCCCAGCCGTGAACATCTGTAGTCATAAACCGCCCCAATTTGCACTCCCGCATATCAACAACTCCTTGATCCCATTGTTACCCCCTCAAGTCTAATTACCATCAATAAATACTTCTTCTATGGTCCTTTAAACAATGTACCCTTTGAAATGTTCAATTAGGTTAACAGCCCATACATTATATCCCTAGGTAGACTTGCATAAGACCAACATATCAAAGGGTTTTCAGCTGTTATATTAAAATTGAGTTGGCTTGGACAAATCAACTGAATTTCTGCTGAATTTCTGCTCAACCCATACTCCAATACAATATTACACATAAATTGGCCAACATATTACAACATATTTATGCTCTGAAGCAAGTATGAGACGGAAGCTATTGGCTACTGGCTATTGAACTTCCATTTTCGAGTCCCATCGTACGTGTTGTATGTCACCGCGTTCTGAACGGTCGGAATTTGGTGTGACCGTGTGTATGCAAGACAGCTTGAGCGGAATTCCATCGGAACTCCGTCGGAAAAACCTTCAGAGTTTATTCCGAAGGGAAAACTGGTCATGTGTACAGGTCATTAGATTTCAATAACTCATGCAATTCATGTAAGAAACTGTTAATTGAATATGGTCCTATAAAATATTTAGTCACTACTTTCTGAAACCTCTACTTCACTGATCTTGATTCCATCAGATTTATATGTACAGTATTCTTCTTACTACTGATCTCATATCACATATTTTTCAAGTTATTCCTTCCAGCCTTTAGGTTTCATATCTCTGCAGGAGATATACGATGTGTTTGAAAGATTAAACATTGGCATAAATGTTTTAGGTTTGACAAAATGGAATTCATTTTGGGGGTTGTGCCTTTCTTGAAAAATCACCCAATGAGCATTTGTAATTCAGTTTACTTTTCTCAATCTGAAGAGAATGATAATCAATCAATGATCAAGGATTTTCACTCAACAAGTGGTAGGAAGTAAGCAGTTGGCAGGAATTGATATTTGCTAGGGTACTACCTTATGTTTTAGGGCTAGTTTACACTTGCTTCAAAACCAGGCTTCAGACAGGCTTTGTTAAAGCTCTCTGAATGCAAGTCAAAGCTCCTGTCACTCAATAAAATGGGTAGCTTAAAGTCCTGCTTACACCTTGCTTTTGTTTTGCTTTGCTTCGGCTTCCCTTCAAAAATTATACCCCATGCCACTTTAGTGGTGCTTCATAGCGTCTTCAAAGCCTCCATAGAAGTCTTTGACAAAGCTGGCTTGAAGCTGGCTTGAAGCACCTGCAGCATTTGAGAGGCATTAATTCAGCTTTAGCTTCGCTTTGTTTTGGAGAAATTTCAGGTATGAGATATTCACACACACAAGACATCTGCCAAGCTTCAACAAAGCTTCAAAGAGCATCACCGAAGCATCACTATAGCTTCACCAAAGCTTCATCAAAGCATCATCAAAGCTTCATCGAAACACCACCGAAGCATGAAAAACACATCATAAAAGTATGTTAAAGCTGTAGGCACTTTAATGTGCGTTAAAGCCGAAGCATGTGTAAATGAGCGCTTAGAGTATTCTTTACAGTGTTATCTTTAATTGCTCAATAGTTGCCACTAAGCTAGAAAGTGCAGAACCTGAGAGTAAAACATTTCTTTACATGAACTGATTCCCCTTCTTAATAAATAAGCTGGTGTATCACCCAAAGTGTGTATATATATATATATATATATATATATATATATATACATATATATCCAAAACTAGTATAAAGGCACTCATTGATCTTGCAGAGGAGATAGAATAAAACAACAGAAACATTCAGAGATGTCATCAAGTAGCGTTTTACAGCATTTCATTATATGTAGGGTCCCCTTCTTTCCAGTTACAGCCAATACTCTTAGAAGGTGCATATTAAATTCTGTAGGCTCTGCTGGCATTGATTGTTTCTATAGTTAGAGCTTATTCTCCCTGGGAAGCACCTTCTCTGGATACAGTTCTAAAAGTTGTCTCTCTCTGCCTATAATACTAACTGTGGAACAATGGTTTCCACATAAGACCTTCATCAGATATATAATACCTGGTGTTCAACAGAAGTTGGAAGATTAAAGGTTTATGTAAGGGGAGGCAGCAGTACCAGTGATGGTCTGCAATGGCAGCAGTGGCTTGACACACTGGGGTTGATCTACTAAAGCAGTGTTTCTCAACTCCAGTCCTCAAGTCGCTCATCACCAACGGGTCGTGTTTTCAGGACCAAATGGCTGTGGTAATTACTAAGGCAATGAAACTGATCAAATCACCTGTGCAAAATAATGGAGACCCTGAAAACATGACCTGTTGGGGCACCTTGAGGACTAGAGCTGAGAAACACTGTATTAAAGTACTAAAGGCAGTAGGCTCTTTTCAGGGGATTTTTCCTGTTGAATTTACAGTGAATGAGGTGAAGCTCTGTTGACTTCCATCAGCCAATCATCCAATAATCTGCATGCAAAAATATTTTTTTTTCCCTGCACACGAATGGGTATTCTTTTCAAAAGTGAATATTAACCACATTTGCTAAGTTAAAACTACCTTGCAAAATGAAAATTCCCTTGAAAAGTGAACAGTCTATTGGTCTTTAGTAAATTAAATCACTTTAGTAAATTAAACCATTAGCTTTACTGAGAAAACACAGGACATACTCACTGGGGGAGATTTATTAAAAGTGGTGTACACAGAATCAGATGCAGCTCTGCATAGTAACCAATCGGCTTCTAGGCTTTATTGTCCTAATTGTTTTAACTGAACAGGCTTAAGTTAGAAGCTGATTGTTTACCGTGCAGCTGCACCAGATTCTGTGTTCACCAGTTTTAGTAAATCTCCCTCAGTGTTTTCTAAAGAGGTGATGTCATATTCTAGGTACTGTTTGGAGTGTGGATCTGTTTTGGAGCCACTGCAGGCTGTGCAGGTTAGGAATTAATATCTGTCTGTTAGGGACAATGCAGGAGAACACCCTTGGGATCAGAGGTAAAAAATGTCCAATGTGCAGTTAAGGATGCAACACCACTGAGTCGGTTATAAGCCAACATTACATCTACAGCTGACACAGTCATAGCCGTGGAGTGTGTGTGCATGATTTGACTGCATTGTCATTGACAGCAAGGATCGGAGTTATACTCCTGCCTTAGTATCTTACAAACTGCTATCTCCCATGCTAACCACACCTGAAGATTTCTGCCCTACCTCTGTGTCACAGTCATCGCTGTGAATTATACATACATGCACCAATCATATCTATATCGGCTGACGAGATCTGAGCTAAGGGAGAAAGAGAGATACACACATTTGTTTCTGCACCATTACTGCCTTCAACCCTTACCTGCATCTGCATGAAGAGAGTCTGGTCTTACACATATTGTTATTCATTATGAAAGTTTAGATGCCGATTTACCCTCTGATTGATACTCCTCTGAACGGGTGATTCCCTGTCACTGTGGGTTACTATCTGATCCACCCTCCTTGATGGATTTATATCAGTAATGAGCTGCCTGCTCGATTATCCTCTATACGCACAGTGAACAGAGGACACAATCACCTGTCCTTATGAGTATGTGCTTCTTGGGCTCTATATGTGTCAAATTTTTAATTAATTTATAACAACGTTGTTATGTGTGGTGGAGGGTTTGAAATTACATTTTTTGTCCTCTATTTTCAATAATCTTATGTACAATAAATTATACTCATTTTTTATAGCATACTGTCTGGGGTCACTTAATACCAACTGCTGGGCATCTGCCCGATTTTTGCAACACCACTGAGTGACTTTGCTCTCCTTTGCTCTCCTCGGAAACCTATTAATGTGTAGCCTTTATGGATTGTACAGACAGAACCACAAAAATGCCATTTTGTTAGGTGAACTGGAAGTTTTCATCCTGGATGTGCCTGGTGTGATGGTGCTAAAAAAAATTGTGAAATACTTCTATCTTTTTGCTATTCCTGGTTAATATGTCTGAACGCATACTTCATCTCCATACATGGTTTACATGTGCCATTCTGCCTGCTAGTAACTGCCTGTCTTTCATAAAAAAAGAAGAATTTATGATCTGGGCATTATATTTGGGCTCTAATTTAGGAAATCCACTTACTGATTGCACTCTTTGCACCCATCCCTTATGCCCTGTACACACGACCGGTTTTGCCATTGGAATAAACTCTGAAGGTTTTTCCGTCGGAATTCCAAAGGAATTCCGCTCAAGCTGTCTTGCATACACACGGTCACACCAAATTCCGACCGTCAAGAACTCGGTGACGTACAACACGTACAACGGGACAACACGTACGACATCTCGTACTTGCTTCAGATCAAGCGTCATTTTTGGTATGTCGGAACAGCATACAGACGAGCGGTTTTCCCGATAGGGATTTGTACTCGGAGTCAATCTGTGATAGTGTAACAAGGAACAAAAAGCAACAAGACAATAGACCTGCGTTGTGCCCTGGTCAAATGGTCAGTATGCCTAAAAGGGGGCATACCCAAGTATGAATTGAAATAAAAATAGAAAAGAAAAAGGGAATGGGTGGGTGGGACACGAGATCCTACGACCACAAGCCAGGAGAAGAAGGAGGGCAGGCTTTATGCAGCCTGACTCCTCCTACAATAACAGGCTGACCTGCGGTCAGCCTTACACTTGTACTCGGAGTCAATCTGTGATAGTGTAACAAGGAACAAAAAGCAACAAGACAATAGACCTGCGTTGTGCCCTGGTCAAATGGTCAGTATGCCTAAAAGGGGGCAAAAATGACCATTAGGATGAATATGATGCCAAATTATAGCCCACTGAAATTACGTATAAACTAACAAATAACAAATGCTTATGGTATCTCCAAAATGGCTCTGGGCCAAACCCAGAGAAACCAGACGACCTCCACCTACCCAACGGGCTGGGGTCCCTGGCACAAATACACCGAACCTGCTCCTATCACTTATGACTCAAACCGGGTATAAGCCTGCCCTGAGCACCTAGCTGGTACCCAACATGAAGGAGACCATGAGAATGTGATAGATACCACACGGGAAAATTTGACCCATGGTGAGAAGTCCGCTGATCACAGCAGGAGGGCTACTCTTCAAGAACCCTGAGGATGCTAATAGAATGCGCAGCAAATAAAGAAAGTCCGTCGGGGTCTCCAACAACATGAAAAGCTGAGCCCAACCAGAAACGCCCTGACAATGCCATGCTGATACGTGATAAAAGGGCCAAAAACCGAACCAAGTAGGAAGCCTACTGATCCTGACCTAGAGACTTGAGAATATTCGGAAACCACTAACCCCCTGAGCCTGTAAAAGTTGCTGGAGCTGCCATGCCGACTTACCATAGTTCCATGCTTCCGCCAATCCTAGCCAAAAGTAACTAGGAAATAAAAGGTCGTGTGCATACCAGAGAGAAAAACCAGTCCCCTGGGTAACCTACTCCGCGTAAGTGGCATGCCACTGGGACAGCAACATGAACTACGAAAGAACATGAGCATGCTGAGACCCTGCGTCAGGAACGTAGCTGCATGAAAGAACGAAACACATGTATTATGCGAGCTACAAACCGTAAGCAGCCTAAGCACCGAAGCTGCAAGAAACCGCAAACTACATGAAAACCCTGGTAGCACGAGAACGTGAATGATAAACAGCGTGAGAAACATGAGAACGAGAGTAACCTTGGGAAAAACATGAGAAAACCTAGAAGAACGAGAGAAACATAAGTGAGATTATTGCATGGGAAACGTAAATTGCATTAGAAACGTAAAATTGCATTAGAAACGTAAAATTGCATGCGAAACGTAAATTGCACGAGAAACGTAAATTGCACGAGAAACGTAAATTGCACGAGAAACGTAAGTTTGTATGAAATACATAAACAGCGTAAGAACAGATGAGGAGACTTGCCACCGAACAAGCCAATTAAAAACGATCACCTCAATCTGTCAACCCATAGACGTGATGGGTATTCAACAGTGGTAGAACATGAACAACCCAGCTGTTTACCAACAACCAAATAACATACATAACAAGCAGCCCCAAGACATAATACCCCTGGTACCTGACAATGATGATGTGGGTGCAGGAATGGCAAGACCAATAGCGCAAGAATGTGAACCTAATGATGACACCCCCCTACTGTATGCAATGAGTGAGCCCGAGCAACCTGCAGCGCCTGAACAGGAAATTAAAAACGAACACTCAGGGCTAAGATACCCACAGACAGAGGTGGGTAAAAGTAAAAGTGTAATGGTGAACGTGCACGTATGACGTATGGAAACAGGCGAGAAGATTGTGGGACAACAATCAATTAAAAACGAAACCTCAGCCTGTACAGATCTGTAGACGTGACAGACCCTGAATATGAGCACTAGCTAACAGAAATGCAGTGAATGAAAAAACTGTGACAAACATATGACATAAACAAATATCATAAACGTAAAATACATGGGAACCCGAGGGAAGCAAGGAAAACGAGAGAAGCCTGGGAAAGCGAGAGAAGCCTGGGAAAACGAGAAAAGCAATGGAAACTGAGAGAAGCAATGGAAAACGAGAAAAACATGGGAAAACGAGAAAAACATGGGAAAACGAGAGAAACAATGGAAAACGAGAGAAACAATGGAAAACGAGAGAAACAATGGAAAACGAGAGAAGCAATGGAAAACGAGAGAAGCAATGGAAAACGAGAGAAGCAATGGAAAACGAGAGAAGCAATGGAAAACGAGAATCAAAGGAAAACGTGAGAATCAAGGAAACACGAGAGAAACAAACGTGAGCACCAAGGGAAAAACGTGAAAAACATACGAAAAGTAAAACATGATAAATGTAAGAAACATGAAAAAAGGCATAAGAAGGGACACATAGCACGAGAAACCTTAAATGCATGAAAACACTGTAAAAATTGCATGAAAACACTGTAACTGCATGAAAACACTGTAAACTGTATGAAAACACCCGAAAGCAACATGGAAAACAAGAGAAACATGGGAAAACGTGAGAAACATGGGAAAACGTGAGAAACATGGGAAGACGTGAGAAACATGGGAAGACGTGAGAAACATGGGAAGACGTGAGAAACATGGGAAGACGTAAGCATGAACAAACGTGCGAGACATGGAAAACGTGGGAAGCGTAAGAAACATGGAAAACGTGCGAAACAAGAGAACACGTGAGAACCATGTAAGGCGTGAGTAACATGGGAAACACGAGAAATGTAATGAATAGGCAAGAGAAATGACAAATTTCATAAGAAAACGAACATTTGCATGAGAACACCGTAAATTACATGAGAAACATAAATTACATGATGAGAATCGTAAATAACATGAGAACATAAATTGCATAAGAAAGTGTAAATTGACCATAACAAAGCATAAAAGATGGAAAAAATATGCATAAGAAACCACAATTTATAAAAACGTGAAATGCCTAAAACCGTAAAATGCATGAGAACCGTAAAAAACCTGAGAAACCGTAAAAAACACAAGAAACCGTAAAAAACAAACTGTAATATGCATGAGAACCCATAAATTATATGAGAAACCATAACTCGCATGGGAACCAAGAGAAACGTGAGAACCATGAAAAACGCGAGAAAATGAAAGAAACATAGGCATAGAAGTGACAAATTGCATAAGAAATCGCACATTCCATGAGAACACCGTAAATCGCATGAGAAACGTAAATTGCATGAGAACCGTGAATTGCATAAAACGTAATTGCATGAGAAACGTAAATTACATGAGAAACGTAAATTACATGAGAAACGTAAACAGCATGAGAAATCGTAAAATGCATGAAAACCGTAACTTTTATTGAAACCGTAACCTGCATGAAACTGTAAAAAGCATGAGACACCGTAAATTGTATGAGAACCGTAAAATGCATGAGAAAACCGTAAAATGCGTGAGAAACCGTAAAATGCATGAGAAAACCGAAAAATGCATGAGAAAACCGAAAAAAGCATGAGAAAACCGAAAAAAGCATGAGAAAAAACGTAAAATGCATGAGAAAACCGCAAAATGCATGAGCAACCCGTAAAATGTATGAGAAACCAAAAATACCTGCGAAACTGTAACATGCATAAGAGACCGTAAATTGAATGAACCGAAAATGAGAAAAAAAGAAATTGTAAATCGCAAGAAAATTATGAAATGCATAAGAAACCATAATTGTATGATGGTAATGGAAATCGCACTACTGCCGCAGCCTCAGGGGTCCGCTACATACCAGAGGATGGTTATAAATTTCACATTAATTTCACATTAAGACCTCTGTCATCCAGAATTCCACTAGTTCCCCTCTGAATTTTTTTTTTTTTTTTTCACTGCAAGACTTACCAAAATTTGACACTTACCATGGAAAATTCCCAGCAGAATGTACAAGCATACATCCTAAAACAGTGATATAATTGGTGATTGAAGGGACATAAACACTTACCAAGGCTCACACAGTAACACCCTATCTGTACCCAACCTATGTTACCTATGTACCTGTTCCTCTGCCGACCCAGAGGCACTTACAGCGTAGTGGATGCAGAGCTGAGAAGCGAGGCACCGCACGAGCTGCTCCGAACCCGGAAATGACGTCAGAGCCGCCCGGGAATGAAGCTGCACGAGATCCCATATCCTGCCCATCCATACCTATGCTGCAAAAACCAATGCATCCCCGAACCTCTAACATATGGCTGAATGACAGCGGAGCTGACAGGCACTGCAGCAGCTGCAGGGGATTCCCCCCCCCCTCCTCACATCCTCTGCCCTGAACAGCCAGTGTTAACAATGGACCCAAGTACCAAGATCACTAACCCACCGTAAGGAGCAAAGGAGGGAGGAGGCCCTGCCTAAACCTAACTATGCTGCAATCTAACCAAGGCATCCCTGAACCTCCGCAGCGCACGAAACCCTCAGAGAAGACTGCCATAGCCCTCGGTAAGCCGGGCCAGAAACGAGGCAGGGGGAACAAGCGTCCGTACATCCTCCACACAGCACCCGGAAGTGACGTCACACGAGATCCTATGACCACAAGCCAGGAGAAGAAGGAGGGCAGGCTTTATGCAGCCTGACTCCTCCTACAATAACAGGCTGACCTGCGGTCAGCCTTACACTTGTTCCTTCGGAAAAATATAGAACATGTTCTCTATCTAAGTCCATCTAAATTTTCGACGTAAAAAGTCCGATGGGGCATACACACGGTCGGAATATATGATGAAAAGCTCCCATCGGACTTTTTCTGTCGTATATTCCGACCATGTGTACGGGGCATTATAGTTTCAGTTTTCTTGGTGTTAGCAGCTGGGTAGTGGGTTGACTACTATTGAGTACTGAAATAGTGACATTAATTCAGGAGATCAAATGCATCCCTGTCTCATACTGTATACCCTATGTAACATGCATTGTATAAGTGTATAATTTCTCTTTTATCAGAGTTTATCTGTATATTATAAATTATAATAAATTGTTGTTGTTGTTTGATATCTTACACACATGTTTTTTTGTAGACAATATATTGCCGTATAGATCCTGAAGAAGCATTAAGCAAAACATGTTAAGCCAACAGGCATTTATATAGCTTTATTAAGCTCTCTATGCACTATATTGTTCATTTTAATGCTGTGATAATTTTATAATGTTCATTTGTATGTGAGTAGGGATGAGCTTCGAGTTCGAGTCGAACTCATGTTCGACTCGAACATCGGCTGTTCGCAAGTTCGCCGAACAGCGAACAATTTGGGGTGTTCGCAGCAAATTCGAATGCCGTGGAACACCCTTTAAAAGTCTATGGGAGAAATCAAAAGTGGTCATTTTAAAGGCTTATATTCATGGTATTGTCATAGAAAGTGTTTGGGGACCTGGGTCCTGCCCCAGGAGACATGGATCAATGCAAAAAAAAGTTTTAAAAACTGACGTTTTTTCGGGAGCAGTGATTTTAGTAATGCTTAAAGTGAAACAATAAAAGTGTAATATCCCTTTAAATTTCGTACCTGGGGGGTGTCTATAGTATGCCATGTTTCCTGTGTTTAGAACAGTCTGACAGCAAAATGACATTTCAAAGGAAAAAAAGTAATTTAAACTACTCGCGGCTATTAATGAATTGCCGGTCCGACAATACACATAAAAGTTCATTGATAAAAACGGCATGGAAATTCCCCACAGGGGAACCCCGAACCAAAATTTAAAAAAAAATGACGTGGGGATCCCCCTAAATTCCATACCAGGCCCTTCAGGTCTGGTATGGATACTAAGGGGAACCCCGTCCAAAATAAAAAAAAAAATGGCGTGGGTCCCCCTCAAAATCTATACCAGACCCTTCAGGTCTGGTATGGATTTTAAGGGGAACCCCGCGCCAAAATAAAAAAAAAAAAAAAACGGCGTGGGGTCCCCCCAAAAATCCATATCAGACCCTTATCTGAGCAGCAACCTGGCAGGCTGCAGGAAAAGAGTGGGGGAACGAGAGAGCACCCCCCTCCTGAACCGAACCAGGCCACATTCCCTCATCATTGGGAGGGTGCTTTGGGGTATCCCCCCAAAACACCTTGTCCCCATGTTGATGAGGACAAGGTCCTCATCCCCACAACCCTGGCCGGTGGTTGTGGGGGTCTGCAGGCGGGGGGGCTTATCGGAATCTGGAAGCCCCCTTTAACAAGGGGTCCCCCAGATCCCGGCCCTCCCCCGTGTGAAATGGTAAGGGGGTACCTACCATTTCACTGGTATGGATTTTAAGGGGAACCCCGCGCCAAAATAAAAAAAAAAAAACGGCGTGGGGTCCCCCCAAAAATCCATACCAGACCCTTATCTGAGCAGCAACCTGGCAGGCCGCAGGAAAAGAGTGGGGGAACGAGAGAGCACCCCCCTCCTGAACCGAACCAGGCCACATTCCCTCATCATTGGGAGGGTGCTTTGGGGTATCCCCCCAAAACACCTTGTCCCCATGTTGATGAGGACAAGGTCCTCATCCCCACAACCCTGGCCGGTGGTTGTGGGGGTCTGTGGGCGGGGGGGCTTATCGGAATCTGGAAGCCCCCTTTAACAAGGGGTCCCCCAGATCCCGGCCCTCCCCCGTGCGAAATGGTAAGGGGGTACCTACCATTTCACTGGTATGGATTTTAAGGGGAACCCCGCGCCAAAATAAAAAAAAAAAAACGGCGTGGGGTCCCCCCAAAAATCCATACCAGACCCTTATCTGAGCAGCAACCTGGCAGGCCACAGGAAAAGAGTGGGGGAACGAGAGAGCACCCCCCTCCTGAACCGAACCAGGCCACATTCCCTCATCATTGGGAGGGTGCTTTGGGGTATCCCCCCAAAACACATTGTCCCCATGTTGATGAGGACAAGGTCCTCATCCCCACAACCCTGGCCGGTGGTTGTGGGGGTCTGCAGGCGGGGGGGCTTATCGGAATCTGGAAGCCCCCTTTAACAAGGGGTCCCCCAGATCCTGGCCCTCCCCCGTGCGAAATGGTAAGGGGGTACCTACCATTTCACTAAAAAACTGTCAAAAATGTTAAAAATGACAAGAGACAGTTTTTGACAATCCCTTTATTTAAATGCGTCAGAGGGGGGCAGAGTCACCGGGTGGCCCCACCCCCCCCGTTATTTAAGAACCGCCAGAAGAGGAGAAGTGTCACACAGTGGGAGCCTCCCTCCATGCCATCATGGATGCGGAGCGGCCCGAGGAGAAGAAGGGAAGAAGACGCCGACACCACAGAGGAAGATGCAGAACGAGAACACCGGAGGAAGAACCAGAAGAACCAGAAGAAGAAGAAGATGGAGGAAGAAACCAAAGGAAGAAGAAAGAAGAAGCATTTAAATAAAGGAATTGTCAAACACTGTCTCTTGTCATTTTTAACATTTTTGACAGTTTTTTAGTGAAATGGTAGGGGTACTTTTGTACCCTCTTACCATTTCACACAGGGGGGAGGGCCGGGATCTGGGGGTCCCCTTGTTAAAGGGGGCTTCCAGATTCCAATAAGCCCCCCGCCTGCAGTCCCTCACAACCACCGGCCAGGGTTGTGGGGATGAGGCCCTTGTCCTCATCAACATGGGGACAAGGTGTTTTGGGGGGGCTATCCCAAAGCACCCTCCCAATGTTGAGGGCATGTGGCCTGGTACGGTTCAGGAGGGGCCGTCCCCCCTCTTTTCCTGCTGCCTGCCAGGTTGCGTTTTTTTTTTTATTTTGGCGCGGGGTTCCCCTTAAAATCCATACCAGACCTGGAGGGTCTGGTATAGATTTTGAGGGGGACCCCACGCCATTTTTAAAAAAAAATTTTGGTTTGGGGTTCCCCTGTGGGGAATTCCCATGCCGTTTTTATCAATGAACTTCTATGTGTATTGTCGGACCGGCAATGCATTAATAGCCGCGAGTAGTTTTAAATTACTTTATTTCCTTTGAAATGT
Source organism: Aquarana catesbeiana (assembly GCF_042186555.1). Classification (NCBI taxonomy): domain Eukaryota; kingdom Metazoa; phylum Chordata; class Amphibia; order Anura; family Ranidae; genus Aquarana; species Aquarana catesbeiana. The sequence continues at coordinate 417,491,615 of NC_133325.1, read as the reverse complement.
CATTTTGCTGTCAGACTGTTCTAAACACGGGAAACATGCGTCCCTTTACAGGCATACTATAGACACCCCCCCAGGTACGAAATTTAAAGGGATATTACACTTTTATTGTTTAACTTTAAGCATTATTAAAATCACTGCTCCCGAAAAAACACTTTTTATGACAATAACTTGCATATAAGCCTTTAAAATTAGCACTTTTGATTATTCATGTTCGTGTTCCAATTTGTGCGTGTTCAAACAAATTTTTTGCCTGTTCGCATGTTCTGGTGCGAACCGAACAGGGGGGTGTTCGGCTCATCCCTATATGTAAGAGTGTAGAATAATTGTATTTGGCTTTATAACTGAGATCTGTACTTATGCCGTTTGTGTCCCCTTTTAGCCCGGTTTCACACATGTGCGGTGCGAATTGAAGCTCCGGTTTCACTGCGCAGAGAAAAATCAGTTGTTCAGCGGTTCGTCAGCGTTTTAGCTGCGGATCAGCTGCGAATTCTGAAGTAACCCGTGAGTATCTAATTATAGATGCGAATTTAGAGCAGGCCAATCGCTTGTTATCTATTTGTGAGGCTTCTTATAAAAAGCTTGATTTTTCTGGACACTTCCTGGTAGTCCAGGAGTCTGTATTATGTGGGTTATTTTTGTTAGCAAAATGTGTGCTGCTCTGCCCATGATAATGCCAACAGTTGTTGCTGTAACAGCAGCAATCTTGCTGGAAGTAGAGAAGAGGAGAAGGAGGAGAAGAAGATACTGGGTTCATTACTGGGTGAGTAATTTATTTGCCAAACAATAATTTTAAAAACATATTTCCATAGTAGGGGAGGTTTGAAAAAGACACAAGTCCATCAAGTCTAACCTATGTGTGTGACTATATGTCAGTGTTATAATTTTAAAAAGCGTGTTGTTCCCGCCCTCCCCCCCCCAAATCCATACCAGAACATTATCCGAGCATGCAGCCTAAAAGGCCATGAAAAGGGGAGGAGTGAGCACCCCTTTCCTGGACCAAACCAGGCCATATGCCCTTAACATGTGTAGTGTGTTTTGTGCCCCCCCCCAAAAACACCTTGCCCCCAAGTTGATGGGGACTAGGTGCTCTGTGTGGGGGGATCCCACAACATTTTGTTGTCCAGTTTGGGACCAGACAATTGTTATTGTTAAATTCAGCTGCCAGTGGCTAAATGTATGTCAAAATGATGACACAACTGCAAATGACGTTATATCTTATTTGTTATGCCACTTCTTTAACATACATTTTTATTTTGATTAAGGGTGCAGGCCTTCTTACAGATAATAATGTTCTTAAACACTTACCTTATTATTTAGAAAAGTGTATGTCAAAATTTGTTTCATACACGAATCTAATAAAAGACTCATTTTTGAATTAGTTATGACGAATTACTTGGATTAATCTCCCCTCGCTTGGAGCGTCAGAACACATGCTACAGAACAAGTATCCAGCCTGCTGAAAGATTACTGATCACATTAAGGTAGTTTTCACCACTGATGTCCTTTGTCATGTGAATGTAGGAGAATGCAATATTTTTAATTTTGAACTCTTCAAACATGTGTCATTCTAAATATATAACCCGAATAATTATTTATTCAAGTATACTTAAAAAAATAAAAAAATTGGCACATGTAGCCAACATAAATTAACATTCAACAAAAACAAAAAATATACATGTCTCTCAAGTAGGCCTCTTGAACATATTTTAAAAAAAAGGTGTCCTCTTGGTCCTCAACCTTGGACAGACCTCATAAATCACAGATTGTGATATGTTTTTTTAAAAGGGGCCTCATTGGAGTAGTGACTGGCGGAAGCCTGGTCATCACGGGCAGTGCTGGGATCTGGCCTAGCCTCACCATGTTGACATGTCACATACATACCAGGATTTGGGGGGGCCTGATTGAAGGAATTGGGGGTGGGATGGGATAGGGAATGTTACTGTGTGTAACTTCATATACGGAGGTTGCCTTTTCAAAGCTAGAAGGATAGGATGGGGGATTATAGGGGTAAGGTTGGTGTTGTTCTGGGTAGTGGACATATCTGGGGTAGTTAAGGGGAGGTCTTGGTGGTGGCACATATGGCACTTGAAATGAAGCTTCCTCACGTGGCTCTGAGAAGGAGTGCAGCACTTGTTCGATAGTGCTTCGCATTTCAAAGTAGCGCTCAGGGTTGACTTTTTTTATTAGAGGGACAAAACTGAGCGCCAGTATAGTATCGGGACATAAAAAAGCATCCACCTTTTCAGACATGTTTTTCAACATTTCAAGTAGGTGCTCACTTATGTCAGGTTGCGATAGAGGTGGTCGCCTCCGTGGCACTTTGGCTGGCAGAACAATGTCTGCAGGAGCAGAGGAGGGCCCAGGGATAGCCTCTGCCACTGCAGATTGCTCATCTGGGTTGGTTTCCCACAGATTCGAGGAGCTTTGGATTTGTGACAAATCCTCTGTGCCTTCTTCCAAACTAATCTGGGCTTGGGCCTCCGGTTGTGCCTCCAGTTGGTCATCCATAACATCTTGTTCCTCCCAACTAGCTTCTGTCCTGTTTTGAAAAAAAAGAGTGTAACTTAACTAGGCATAATCCAAGTTAAGAGGTTTGTAGATACATAGATGATATAGATGAAAACTTACTCCCTCATCTCCACAATGGGTTGCAGAAAATCTAAGTCCTTGGCAAACATATAGGGTACCCTAGGCGCTGCCCCCGAGCCACTCCTTGCTTCCTTGAGATGGCGTATATATTTGCGGTAAGCATCACGCATGCTGCGCCACCTTGTCTGTAAGTAATGCACTGAAAAACAAAAAAATAAAATTAATTTTATTTATGTCTGCTTTTAGGTACCTAGCAACAGGAAATTTGTTTGGAAGTTTGCACTTTGAATTTAAGGTTGGGAAATCAACTATTAGTGGCATTGTTAATCAAACCTGCCTAGTCATATGGGAAGAACTGAAGGATTTGGTTATGAAGAAGCCAAACAAACACGAATGGTTGCAGGAAGCGGAGCTATTCTGGCAGCGTTGCAACTTCCCCAACTGTCTGGGAGCCATTGATGGGAAGCACATCCGCATCCTCAAGCCTCCAGCTAGTGGGAGCCAATATTTTAATTATAAGAAATATTTTTCATTGGTATTAATGGCAGTGGCAGACGCAAATTATAAATTTATTTATATTGATGTGGGTTCTTATGGCAGCAGCTCGGATTCTAGTGTATTTTCACATTCCTCATTTAGCTGCATGCTGTGTGAGAATACACTAGACTTGCCCAGTCATTCTCCCCTGCCCGGAACAACAGATCCTTCCCTCCCACATGTATTTGTAGGAGATGAAGCGTTTGCACTTGCAGAGCACATGCTCAGGCCTTTTTCTAGTCGCTCTCTGACAACAGAAAAAAGAGTGTTCAATTATAGGCTCTCTAGGGCACGACGAGTAGTTGAATGTGCATTTGGTATACTATGCAATAAGTGGAGATTCATGCATACATCAATAAATCTCAGTATTGACCATGCTATCAGTGCTGTTAAAGCAGCTTGTGCACTGCACAACTATGTGCGTGAACGTGACGGATATCTATTTGAGGATTCCCTGACCCATAACATGGAGGCGGCACAGTGGAATGTTACTAGGGGCACCACTAGTGGTACACATATTCGTGGTGAATTCCAAAACTTATTTATGTCGCCAGCTGGGGAGGTGCCTTGGCAGATGAATTCTATCTAATCATAAAAAGTGTGTATTGGTTTGCATTATATTATCAGGGCCTTGACAAAGTGAAAAGTGTGCTGTAACAAATAATGCTTTTTATCTTAATTTTTGTTTATTTAAATAAAAATAATGTTGTTCACATTTGCATTGTATATTCTTTTGCTAGCCTAAGCGAATTTTAGCTTATGAATTAATTTAGGGACCCCTCCGTCGCTGTCTGACACCGTTATGTGCACAGTGTTGAGGGCATGTGGCCTGGTATGGATTTGTGCGCAAACACACGCTGTTGTTTTTTCTAATATTAAAATAAAAATGGACAACATAACTAAACAATAGGACAGCATCTACAGGTAGTGAAAGGGAATAAAAAACTTACATTTGGCAGCCTGAACTTGGGATGAGCACATGTTCCACTCTGGCAAGATGATTCTGATAATTTCCAGCCATGCACGTTTTTTAACAACGTTGTCCTTATATTTAGGATGCCGGGTGTCATAAATCATCGGTTTCTCCCTCACAAGTCTGATCAGCTCCTCACAATCCACGGATTCCTTGGCCTTTGATGCAGCTTTTCTACCCCTTTTTGCCATGCTTGCTCAGCACACCAAAACAGACAGGGGAGGAACTTGAAGAGGGGGAGGTGTAGGAGGAGGGGAGATCATTTATGTTCACACCGCAACACAGCTGCGAATCAGATGCGTGCCCATAGAAGATAATGGGCTTGTAATTCGCACCGCAATGACCAGAAAACGCACATGTTTTTTGTGCAATGCGCAGTGCAAATGCAACTCACATATGTAAACCAGCCTCATTCAAATGAACCTAGTTTAAAATGTCCTGCGAATTGGATGCGTTGTAAGCCACATCTAATTCGCATAGGTGTGAACCCGGGCTTAAGCTTTGACATTGGAAAAGCTCACTTAGCTCAGCATAAGACAGATCTTGAAATAATGCAACTTAAAAGGTGAAACTAATATATGAGATAGACTCATTAAAAGATAGTTCAAGCCGTGATTTGTCATAATTGTGATGATTATGGCTTACAGCTCATGAAAACCCCAAATCCACAATCTCAGAAAATTAGAATATTACATGCAATCAATAAAACAAGGATTGTACATAGAACAATATCGGACCTCTGAAAAGTATAAGCATGCATATGTACTCAGTACTTGGTTTGGGCCCCTTTTGCAGCAATTACTGCCTCAATGCAGCGTGGCATGGAAACTATCAGCCTGTGGCACTGCTGAGGTGTTAAGGGGAAGACCAGGATGCTTCAATAGCGGCCTTCAGCTCTTCTGCATTGTTCCGTCTCATGTCTCTCATCTTTCTCTTGGCAATGCCCCATAGATTTTCTATGGGGTTTAGGTCAGGCGAGTTTGATGGCCAATCAAGCACAGTAATCCCACGGTCATCGAACCAGGTTGTGGTGCTTTTGGCAGTGTGGGCAGGTGCCAAGACCTGTTGGAAAATGAAGTCAGCATCCCCATAGAGCTTGTCTGCGGATGGAAGCATGAAGTGCTCCAAAAACTCCTGGTAGACAGCTGCGTTGACCCTGGACTTAATGAAGCACAGTGGACCAACACCAGCAGATGACATGGCTCCCCAAATCAACACAGACTGTGGAAACTTCACACTGGACTTCAAGCATCTTGCAGTGTGTGCCTCTCCATTCTTCCTCCATACTCTGGGTCCTTGGTTTCCAAATGAGATGCAAAATCTGCTCTGATCAGAAAAGAGGACTTTGGACCACTGAGCAACAGACCAGATCGGTTTTTCTTTAGCCCAGGTAAGACGCTTCTGACGTTGTTTGTTGTTCAGGAGTGGCTTGACAAGAGGAATACGACATTTGTAGCCCATGTCCAGGATCCGTCTGTGTGTTGTGGCTCTTGATGTACTGACTCCGGCCTCAGTCCACTCCTTGTGAAAGTCCCCAACACTTTTGAATGGCCTTTTCCTGACAATCCTCTCCAGGCTACGGTCATCCCTGCTGCTTTTGCACCTTTTTCTTCCACACTTTTCCCTTCCACATAACTTTCTATTATTGTGCTTTGATACAGCACTTTGGGAACATCCAACTTCTTTTGCAATTACCTTTTGAGGCTTTCCCTCCTCATGGAGGGTGTCAATTATGGTTTTCTGCACAGCTGTCAGGTCAGCAGTCTTTCCCATGATTGTGATTCCTACTGAACCAGACTGAGAGACCATTTAAACTCTCAGGAACTCTTTGCAGGTGCTATGGCTTAATTAACTGATTAGAGTGGGACACTTTGAGCCTAGAATATTGCACCTTTTCACAATATTCTAATTTTCTGAGATTGTGGATTTGGGGTTTTCATGAGCTGTAATCCATAATCATCACAATTATGACAAATCACAGCTTGAACTATCTTGCTTTGCATGTAATGAGTCTATTTCATATATTAGTTTCACCTTTTAAGTTGCATTAGTGAAATAAATGAACTTTTGCACAATATTCTAATTTTTCGAGTATCACCTGTAGAGTAGTGTGTCATAGAATTGAGCAAGAATGTTTGACGAGATCTTTTATAAAGTAAATCATAGATTATCCATAATATAGTTAGTTATTTGATATAGTTCCTCAATTAGTTAGCTAGTTAGAATATGTGTGAAATAATATATATATATATATATATATATATATATATATATATATATATATATATATATTTTTTTTTTTTTTTTTTTCAATTATAGTTTATTGTGTATTTGTAAGTTTTGGTACAGAACTGAATTTCTGTTACTTATGTATCCATTACAAGAAGTGGCCATTTAGTAGAAGGTCAACACTATGTTTTTTTTTTATAGAATACTGTTTTGTGTTTCTTTCAATCAAAGAAGTTTAAAAGACGTGTCAGCTATTTGTAATGTGAATATTTAGACAAATTACTAATACAATAATCATTTCAACTCTAGCTCAAACTATATATGGATATAGCTGCATTTTGCTGACTTGTAGATTTGAGATAGTATAAAAAATAGTGTTGCATGAGCCTTAGGAGACTCTTTTCACACACACACAGAAGGAGGCACTTTCATTACACACGCTTTCATACACTGAAGAAGATATTTTTTTTACTTTAGGCCTATATACATCCTAACTCCTAACATTTGTTCTAAAAAGACACCTCTCTGACAATAGAAAAAGCAAGAAGCTAATTCTTTTCCTGTACTTTCTTTTTACTACAGTTTTTATTCCTATTATCTTTTGTTTTACTACATCAAGCTGTATCAAGTTTTAACTTTGTATTTATTTTCAAGTTGATGCCAAGTGTGATCAAATAAACTCACATGTTTTAAGACAGCCTGGCTATTGAACTATTGAACAAAACGCCTAAAAGACACTATTGATATTATACTTGTCTGTGAAGTTTCTCTTTAGTTTTACAGGGAGTCAAAATTTGTTTACTCTTTTTTATATTTTCTTGATTAATAAAATGTTTCATACCTTTCCTCAACTGATTATGTTATATATGTGGCACCATAAAAATTCCCCCTTTCCAGTTTTTATTACTATTAAGTACTATTTCCATGTTTGTTTCCTTTGCATAATTTTTTTCTTGTCATAAGTCATTGAGGAATGGGTAACAACAACATTTTCCACTAAAGCTTAATAGGAAATAAGACATTGTAAAGAAGAACTATTGCTTACTTAAAATTTTTTTGTTAAAAAGTGCTGCAGCACTAATTTATAAGTGCATCTTCACTTACAATATTCACTTAGCTCCCCTGTAGAGTCAAACAAATACCTTCTAATCCTGCCAGTAAGTCCACCTAGTACAGCTTCCTGTGATGGTGGGGCAACAACGCTGCACTGCTCCTGAATTCAGAGCAGAATTGCCTGCTCTCATGTAGGATATGCCTACAGTAGGATATGCACTGCAGTAGGATGACAACATGTTGCAGGGGGCATGACTATCATCATTTTTACTGCTGATTCATAAGCCCGTAGCTTGTCAGTCAGCATCTGTTCACATCTAGTTCCGCCCACTTCTTTCCATATTTACAGGAACTGCCTCTGTTGCTACATTTGCAATTGGATGTGCAATTTTACAAGTCTAGAGCAAGTAGCTTTGCAATATGGTTACTGCTTGTTTCTTTTTCTTATAATAACTGGTTCTCTCTTGAGCAATGTCCTCTACTAACTTTAAGCATTGGCATTGTTTAGTAGTATTTTGATACTGAAAATTACTAATGGACTATAAAAGTAGCATAAAGAAACATTGCTGATTTTTAAGGAAAAGTAAAGCTTAGGACAGCCCAATTTATAAAAGTTATTATTGCAGGTGTAGTATAGCAAAGGTATAGTATATCATCAGGAGCATGAGTTGTTTTCTTTAATTCCTTTTACCTGTAGAATAATGAAGTAAATACTCAGCTTTCCAACCACCAGTGCCACCAACCTCTGCTCTGATTACTACAACTGGTCCTCTGTAGTCTGCTGGGAAAACGTACATTTCTAAGAGTGCTGATCTTTGTGGTCCCCTACTGCTCTCACTGGATCTTCATCATTGCAAGAGTGCATTATTTGTAAGTTGCCGACTGACTCATGAATTAGCTTTATTACAACGATCAGTACAACAAAACCATTGTTGCAGGTGGCAGACACTACATATGTAATAGTCAAATACTGAGGCCCAAAATATTCATAATTACACAATATACATTGTTTAAAGCTCAACACACATACATTAGAATTTTTTGAACCAATCCTTTTTATGTTTATATTTTCAAATTATAATACTTTCCCTTTAATAAAGCTGTTTCAAAACAAATCATGTTAGGGCCCATCATATCATTTGTGTTGGGCCATGCTGGGCAACCTTGCCCAATACAGTTCTAATACACAGACAAAGCAATATGCCTTATCTTCTGTTAGTTTAGTCCACACTACCATGCTGTGGTGGTGTACACTGGAAAAAAGTTGAACATGCTGTAATTTCGTGCAGCATTACTAAAGAGAAGAAAAGGCACCCCTCACCAACCCAGTGCATTAGTATGTAGATGAATGTGACCTCAGCCAATGCCACTCCACCCGCACCCCCACCCCCTGTTTTGCCCTGCTCACCGGGGTTGTGACCAAGACACACTAATGACCAGTGCACACTGCTGGTGTGAATGGGCCCTAAGTGTGCATTTGGCGTTAAAAAGCATAACGATGAACTTGAAAACATTGTATGATCATGTATCTTTCATTTCCTAACTTAACCTTACTGTGTTCAAAATCCATTGCATATTTACACAGTCTGCACTTGTCTATTAAACATTTCTTTCAGCTCTCTTATCACTGGTTGCTAAATCCCCAACTTGTTCCTAAAATGCATTTTATAATGGCTGCAAATGTACCGTAATGTTCTACTATATGTTGTAGAATGACATAATTTTTTTTCGGCATGAGACTATTTCTAAATACTATACACATTTTCACTATTTTTCTTTCTGGTGTCCTTCGGTCCATCACAGACATTAACTTGAAGGGCAGACAAATTCAAAGTGCAATAAACCTTACTTACACAGTTCCATGACTGAAATGTCGATTTTACTAGTCTAATAAATTTTTGTTGTTTTATCTTGAGGACACAGTCCTTTGAGTGCTCCATTTTCTAGTCCATCCTAATAATTCAGACACTTGTACAGATGTATCTATCTATAAAATAATTTTCCATTCCACAGACTTTTTTTCATAGTTTTAGCAAGATACTATAAGAAATAATACTGTAGTTTAACTCCTATTCCTGGTTTTTTTAAGTTTCTTAATTTATTAAGTTTGTCAACAACAAATAAACAAACACGTGAAATAAATATTATTTGTATTGTTAACTTTGCTTAAGCAGTCTTACATGAAGAATACACCTCCATTAGAATAAATCATTCCAGATACAGAGCAATGACTGCAAAAGATGAATAGAAACCAACATAGGGCAATATCATTCATTGGAAATTCAGCAGTTTGGGAATCACAGTTACAAGAATGTAAAGCTGAACTTTCAGCTTTCCTGAATGGCAGGTGGAGACTCAGACAACACAACCTTTTGGGTGCTGTAATTGGTTGAATTATGATGGCATAACTAAGGGATGCTCGAACCTAGAGACTAGGTCCACTACTCTGCTCAATGGCGATGTCAAGAAAAAGGTTTGAGTATCACCACTTTAACATACCCTAAGACATGTTGCTGCAAATGAATGACTTCTGCACAGCTTAATTTAGATTTGGTAGGTGTGATGATGTCAGGTTACTATGCGCCACCCAATACATTTTGTCACAGATGACATCATCAGGGACCGGGTCAAAAAGGCTGATGGATCACAGTGCATTAAGGTTCATTAAGGTACATTAAGAAAAGGTTTCCTGCTGTGTAGAATGAACAGGGCCACTCACCCAAATGCAGATTCCATAATAATTCTATAATAATATTTTCCAAAGAAACTGAAGTCATCACGCCCACTGAAGCTGGATTGAGCAATGCGGAATTAATTTGCCTGATTTAGAACTATGTTTGTGAGTAATATTTTATTGAATAAACCAAGCTGTTTTTACAGATTTACACTATGTGGAGTGCTCTTCTTCCTCTATATGGTCCATGATAGTATATACTTGCTGAGGTACCTTATAAGACTTTGAGAGATTTCTGCGGACGTTATCCATCAATATCTAATAGATGACCTATATGTTTCAAATGTGCATTTGACCTCAGGTGTTAAAGGGACATATGATTCTGGTAAGAGGCTTAAATATTTTGTCACAGTGGTGTATTGAAGAATTACTGAATTAGTTTTGGATAAGAGATAGAACATGCATCTGGACGTTTTCACGTTTTTTATATGTGATTGAACACGGAAGCGCACTCTTATAATTTACTCACATATCTTGAATGTGATTGTGTATCACCTTCTTGAAGATCTCAAGTGATGGGATGTCTAAATTATATTATATACTGTTGAGTTTATTATACACGTATTTATACAGGTCAAACGAGTGGAGTATCATATTTTGCCATTAGTATTATATACAGTATCTTGTATTTTGATAGTATCTGGATGGCTCCCCATTTTTTACACTTATATCAATATCTATATTTATACTAACTGACATATAGCATCAAGAGTGGAGTAACATATTTTAAAGATTTCTGTTGAGATTTAACAGCCATACCAGACCCTCATCAAGGATAATCTTCTGATTTGTATTTTTAGGGAGAATCCAGTGTCATTCTTTATTATGCGGCATCCTCATTCAAATTTATTGATCACTATTTACGGCCCTCATCTAGAATAAAGGTCTGATATAGATGAAGGGAATTCTCAGAGGCTTTGTTTACAAACATAAGGCAGCTGTCCCTTATAGGCAATTTAAACTGTATTTTTTTCATGGTACAGTAATACCTTGCGAGTAACGTGGTTAACGAGCGTTTCGCAATAAGAGCTATTAGTTAAAAAAAATCCTGACTCGGTTTGCGAGCATTGTCTCTCACAAAAGGAGAAGGATTCAAACCTCTGCAGTGTGCAGTACCGCATTTGGCCAGAGGTGCGGGGGCACCGGTGACACACAGAGCAGCTCGGATGTACTCGGAGCCAGTCGGAAATACTCCAAGCATAGATGCACCACTTCACAGGCAGTTAGGGGGAATCCACCATGCATGTTATTGGAAAAAAATTTCCATTTGTAATGTTATACTTTAGGCCTTATTAAAATTGCTGCTCCCTACCAAACAGAATAAAAAAAAAAATAATTGTTTTGTTCCCCAGGGTGGTGCATTTGTTTGACAACCCCTTGCTTATTAGCCTAGAAAATCATCATTACTGTTTTTTAACAGTCAGCTCCTATTGATTCAAATGGGGTTCAGATTTGGCACCCAAACTTCAGTAATGCTCGCTGAACCCTCCTCAGACTGAACCCCAGTACGTTTGGCTCATCACTTCTCCTAAACTATTCTTTGGTGGTGTCTGGTGACACATCAGAACTGAGGAGGAACTTAGGTGAATTTTCCTTGGCTCTGTGCCAACTAGATCTGAGTTCTGTTGTGGTACTACAAAGCTTGGGTAGTTTAAAGAGTAGATACCATTGTGTGAAATCCAATTTAAAATTCAAACACACTGGCTTGCAAATGCTTCAGAATCACATGAAAAAAAGCTAATTTGTATACTCTAGCCATTGGTCATTATGCACAGCCTAGGGACCAAAGTCAAATGAATCAAATAGTGTAGAGAAGTGTAGCAGATATGTTCTCTTGCCCTCAGGCTCCCTCGACTGCAGTCTTGCTGCTATGATTTGAAAGTAATAGGGACCACTTTTAATGGAAGCATAGATGTGTTAGCCACATTTGGAGTGAGCACACCGTACATTTCCTATCACTAGAAGGGATATGTGTATATCTCTGTTTTTAAGTTCAAGAAGAAGAAATATATTATCCAGCTGCCTACTCACACTTTTAGAACCCTACTAGGATAGTGGGAGGACATTTTGATATGAAGAGAAAAGCTCTAGGGGTCTTTTAAAACCTGTGGCCTAGTTCCAGCTATAACTTACGCAGCCCAATTTCTGGACTATTATACTTATTCTGCAGCAGTTTAGAATATTAATAATTCTCTGCAACATATATTAATGGAGAAAGACCTACACTATGCACTTTCAGGATATCACAATCCACTTTTGAGTGCAGTCTACCATGTACTATATGTCAACACAAATGTTATATAGGAACAGTTATATAAAAGTGCCAATAAACATAAAGTTCAAGTATGTGTATGTGACCGAGGTTTTAATAACATATTTAAATGATTACTTGTATGACCTTTGATATTCTAATGCTTTATGTCAAACTAACATAATGATCAGTTTATGAGGTTGTCTGGAGAAATACAGTTTTGATTAGTCAATGTAAATTCTGCTTAAATTATCATAGTTGTAGTCTAGCTATTGTTTACCTAGTCAAGTGAAAAAGAGAAATGGTTACTCCCTGTATCTTAAAGAGAACAGTATTCTTAAAATGTTTACCAGAATTATCAGGCAGCGGACAACTGCAAATTGCACTTTACTAAACAGGTACATAATTAGAAGCAATAATTCAAGATAAGTTCATGGTGGCAAAAAACATGCATACACTGCATAATAATGAAAGCTGCACAAACATATGATACATTCATATACATAGTTGCGCTAATAAAAATAAATCAAACACCAGTGACAAAAGTCCAAATGTAAAAAAAAAGGTTCTTTGACGATATCCGCACCATCTGTCACCTAATGCCCCGTACACACGGTCAGATTTTCCGACGGAAAATGTGTGATCGGAGCGTGTTACCGGAAATTACGACCGTGTGTGGGCTACATCGGACTTATTCCATAGGATTTTCCAACACACAAAGTTTGAGAGCAGGTTATAAAATTTTCCGACAACAAAATCCGATTGCGTCAATTCCGACCGTGTGTGGACAATTCCGACGCAGTAAAAGTGCTACGCATGCTCAGAAGAAATTCCGAGACAGAACAGCTCGGTCTGGTAAAATTAGCGTTCGGAATGGATAAAGCACTTTTGTCAGGCTGCAATGTTTAAAATTGTTTAATACAGCGCACTCTCTTCTTCTTTATAATGCTAGAAGAATGAAGTAGTTTTGCTGCTCATATTCACACAGACTTCTAACAAGCTTATTTCTTTATTATTTATCATGATTCCTATATATTTTGATTTGTCACATCTGACTTTTTTTTTTTCAAGGCTGATGTTTTTTTTATTTATTTATTTATTTATTTTTACTCCAGAATATTTTTGTGTGTGTTTTGTGTGTCAAGTTACCACAACACCATTATTATCTTGCATTATTTAATCTCAAGGAGGTTGTTTGGTGTTGGTGTCTCTTATTAATTTCACAATGTATTTTTGAAATGTACCTGCCTCCTCACAAACAAACTGTCCTTTATGAAGGAAAACACACATAGGCGAGTATAATTGAAACCAAAATTCCTTTATTAAGGGCTCATAACCAAACAAAGAGGGAGGCAACGCTGGATAAACATCATAAATTGGTGAAGCCTTTGACCCCCAGGGCAGACATCAATTATTTGACAGCAAAATTGGTGGCCTGAGGAGTTCTTGTGTAAGGGAGTGCAGTCTGGTCCAGAAGTCCCAGAGATCATGAAAGCAGCAGATGACATCTGTGTCCCCAGGCTGTGGTACTACAAGAGGCTGCATATTTTGCCAGACCAGACTGAACCCAGGGTCATCACTCTATGGTCTTCCTTCCATGCTTCCTTCCTGGCTGTGGCTCTGGTGTTGGAGATGTGGCAGGAGGAGGAGTAGGACCTGGAGGAGGAGGAGGAGGAGGAGGACTATGGGTGAGGTGACAAATGTGGGTTGCACATGTGATTTGGCCCCTCAACCCCTTATTTAGAACTTCCAAAATTAAGAACTCACATAGGAGTCATTGGCCCTCCTCCATCTGCATCATTTCGCAGGCAGTTATGGCAGCAAAGTCCTCCTCCACAGTGTGGGGTGTTCTGAGGGCCTCAGTAGCCTTCCTAAAGAGGCCTATGGCAGCCTCCTCCAGGTTACTCCTCTTCCTGCCACTTTGTCTTTGAAGGTGTAGGGGAGGGACCTGGATATCAGGCAGCCTGCTTGGCCCGGCCACCTCCTGGCTGAGACTTCCCTGTGTATGAAAAAGGGACATGTTTTAGTTTTTGCATCATAAGTCACAATCCTAAATTAGTACTCCAGACTAACATCTAGTTAACATCATTGATTGGACAACCAGAAATATTTAGAAGAATGCTATACCTGGCTCAAGCTGGGCTCCTCCACATGTTGCTGCCTGGAAGGCCCAGGATGGACATCAGAAGCCTCAGCTGGGGGGGAAGGAAGCGTGGAAGGAAGAGTGGAGAGTGCTGGTCTGGGTTCAGTCTGGCCTGCCAGAAAATGCAGTCTGTCATAGTACCACAGCCTGGGGACATAAACGTCATCTGCAGCTCCTGATCTCTGGGAATCCTGGACCTTCTTGTGCTCCCTTAGATATGTACTCCTCAGGCCACCAATTAGGATCTTCAAATAGATGATGTCTGCTGTGGGGATCACCGACTTCAGCAAATTATCCAGCGCTGCCTTCCTCTTTGTTTGGTTCTTATATTCAGGGTGGTTTATCTGCCACAGACAGGGCAGCTCCCTGAACATATCAATGAAGATTGGCATAAAGTCATGATCCTTCAAGATATCCATTTTAACTGCAAGACACAACACAAGACAAACCCTAATGTCAGCCTAACGTCTTCTAAACTTGTCCAAATACAGGCCTCAATCTAAAAGCAGTATAGGCCCAATGTTAAATCTTACCTTCGCTATCATGAACAGCGCCTCCGTTACTCCTTTCTCCGCTCACAGATCATACGTACTACGCACGCGTGTTACGCTTTATAGACACTGTGCATGCATGAAATTCCGCCCGCCCCTGACGTTCTTTCTAGTCTATTCCCCACCCCTTCTGGTTCGTCGCAGCGGGGGAAGAGCACATGGTGGAGACACAGCAGGTGTCTGATAATTATACCAACGAGGAGGAGGAAAGCCCGGAGCCTGAAACATCCCGATCCAGAAGGAGACGATTTAAGGCATCAAATATGTCCTTTGGTGAGATGTTGGAGATGATCGACATACTGAAGAGGGCCGACTATGACGGGAAGTATGGACCCTACCCCAACCCCAATGTCCAAAAGGCCAAGATCATGGCGAAAGTGGTCAAGAGTCTGCACCGGAATTTTGGGGTACGACGATCCAAGGATCAGCTCAGGAAGCGGTGGTCAGACCTGAAATTAAGGGAGCACGAGCAGTACAGAAGGATCAGGAGAGTGCTGCAAAAAAGTAAGTAGTTGTGCTGTGTTCCTATTCTTTATGTTTATTACGTTCGTACTGCTCCATGTGCTTTTCTTTACTGTTGTACAGTTTAAAATGGCAACCTTCATGTCCATGGGCACATTATTCATTCGTATGAAACATTGTTTGTTCGGCCTAGAAAACACCATTGTTTTGGCCATATGCATTTGAAAACATGTTTTATGGCCTACTTGTCAGAAAATAATTTGGTTGTGTAGATGGGTTTGTAACTAGAATGAAATGCAAACTAGATTCTGTGTAAGGAGAGGACACTCAGCAGCAGTTTACACATCTGGACACTGGAGCACTAGTGTGGGACACAAGAACACCCTTTTTATTAGGGGGTCCCACACAGGTGCTTCAGTGTATACTATAGGGGTGTCTCCATCTGTGAAGCTTGTACAAAACAGGTAAGTATTCAAGCTCGACAAAGGACAAAAATATTTCTTCATCTTGGAACTCTGCCATAACAGACAATTATACCCCACTTCCAAGTAATGTTTCATATTCATAGTTCTGCCATCAAATATCTGTGTGCTAAGTAGACCTATTTGTTTTTACATAGGGGATAAAAGACTCGGAGGACACCCCTCATCCGAGGAGACCACAGAACCCACACCTCTGGAAGAAGTGGAAATCCCACAAACACAACAGGAGGAGGAGGAGGAGGAAGGAGACGTGGTGGAAATTGTCACCACAACAGGTGAGTGTCTGCGACCACAGGCTCAGGTAAGAGATGGATGCTGGCAGATTTATAATACATGGTGTGTTTTTGTTTCTATCTTTTTAGGTGATTGTGATGTTGTGGATCCAGATCATTTCACCTCTGAAAGTGCCCAGATCCTGATTGGGGAGATCATGGGGTGTTGAAATAGGGACTTGGAAAACATCCATAAAAATATCAATGATATTCAAAAAAAAATGAAGAACATCATTGATGTTTTAGGGAGAGTTTAAAACCCATCCAAACCCCTTTGTTTTTTTGTGCTTTTTGTGATCTAAAAATTAATACCATTTTTTGACATATTTGCGAAAAGCCAAATTTTGAAGATGCACACAGTGTGTCAACATGTGCTATCTGCCATCACGGGAGATCAATGTAGGCGTTTTGGGGGTGCAACTCCTTCCTCAATGATAAAGTAGCTGTGAGGAAGGGGTTGCACCCACAAAACACGTCCCTTGATCCCCCGTGATGGCAGCTAGCACATGTTGACATTCAACAATTTGTGTGCATCTTCAAAATTTGGCTTTTCCTGGGGTGAGTTCACCCCATCTGAACACAATATCAAACACAGTTTGTAAATACTCATGTCTTATATTGCCTTCAAGTTCTACCAAATATGAACTTTGTAAGTTCAAGATTTGTGTCTTTCTTGTTGGTTTTAAACATGCCTGTTTTATCTTAAATGGACATTTCTACTTTTTCTAATGTGACCCCAAAAATTGTTATACAACAAACATGTTGGTTTGTTTTAAAAACCTTTTACAAATGCACATGTGATTGTGCTGGTATTCAAAAGATTGATAACCAAGAATGTGTGGATTATTGTTTCAACACTCCAAAACTTTTTTTGTGCTGAAATTGGTGTTTTCTGTGACAATGGGGGTTATTTCCTAAGGTAAAATCCACTTTGCACTACAAGTGCAGTTTCAACTGCACTTGTAGTGCAAAGTGTCTTTGCCTTTAGTAAATAACACCCGACAGTGCTTTGTAATGTTACACAATCACGCCATTTTCAGGACTCACCACATTTCTGTCAGGGTCAGCTAAAAGAAACACAAGCAGTATATGTCACCAAAGATTTTAGTAGTTAAAATGATTTTTTTATTTGAAAAAGGTTTCAGACATTGTCTGGCATATTGATGGCTCCCCTACCCGCAAAGTATTCAAGGTATCTTAGACGGACCTCACGGACACTCGGGGGGGGGGCAAGCCAGGACGGACACTTTCAAGTGCCGTCAGGGTTGGTTCATTCAGAATTCCGGCCTCAGGCCCAACTGAACCAGCATAGTTGGCAGAATGTTGCCGTAAAAAGTTGTGTAAAACACAGTACGCCAGGATGATATGATTCAGTTTGTACTCTGCCATGTGTATGGGTGTAAGAAATAGGCGGAACCGGCTGGCCATGATTCCAAACGTGTAATTAAAAACCGTCTGGTCCGGGGTGAGGGTCCTCATCGGGAATGGCCGCATAAGATGGTCCCCCAGCGCAAAGGCTTCATCAGCAACGAAGACGAATGAGAGTCCTTCCGCATTGTCTTCTGGAGGTGGCAAGTCCAAGCTGCCATTCTGGAGATGCCTGTAGAACTCCGTCTGGGCGATGACTCCACCATCGGACATCCGGCCATTCTTCCCCACGTCCATATACAGGATCTCATAAGTAGCCGACACCACTGCCAACATCACAATACTATTGAACCCCTTATAGTTGAAATAGTATGACCCCGAGTTGAGTGGTGGGATGTGTGGACGTGTTTCCCATCCACTGACCCTCCGCAGAAAGTCCCACCGCTGGGCAAAGTGGGAGGCCACAATCTGCCATTCCTGTGAGTTGGAAGGAAACTGTGGAGTCAAACAAGAAAAAAAAATTAATCATTTTGCACATAAACAGGGAAAGCAGATTAGACACAAACATTCTTGGCCAACATCAAGATAACATTTATTTGAGGGAGTTTTTAAAGACCAAGGTATAAGGTACACCTATCAGATCCCCCCCCCCCCCATGGGCCATTTCTAACATTATAGGGGGGGGAGCTCTTGGACAGGTAACCCTCTCCACTTCATTGAGAGATGAATGCCTAAATAATGTGTGTTACTTTGGTTAGCCCGTCCTTACTTACACTATTGACAGCCCACTGGACAGGTAAGAAGTGTCAGAATACAAAGATATAAATACACATTGTACACATTTGAGCACATTCAGACATTCTGCTATTACCTATCAAGATAATAATAGTATACCAAAACTTTAAACAGTACCATTTGAAAGTATTCAGGCAGGCCCTTGCACTACATGCTTTGGGGAATTCATCCATACATCTGACCACAAAAGAGATGGCTATAGTGTGTATGGGTTTGGCAAAGTCAGCAGATAGATGATTGAGGATAGATAGAGAATTGGTATCAGCTGACTTAGCAGTTGGGGGAAGGGAGGGTTCCAATTGATTTGGGGACCCCAAAAAAAAGCCTCTGGCACTCTGCCTGAATTTTAAGCACAAATCACATTTTAAAACATTTTAGGGGGTGTTTGGGGTAAAGCACTACTATGGAGCTGATAAAATACATTGTTAAGTGACTACATGAGGTGAATATAGGGCCAGGAGACCATGCTGGGGAGGTAAGTGAAGGCAAATATGTATGAAGGACAAAAAAAATTATTACATAAAAATCCAGCATGAATGAGGACAAAGGGGACATTCACAGCATATTCCAATCATGGTAATTAGGGAATGAGGAAAGAAATACAATATATTATCAAACATTATATACAATAAAATGTGATGTTAAAGGATAAAAATCTTACCTTAATATACTCCTTCTGCAGGACCTGGATGATGGCAGAACAGGTCTCTGGGATAATGATCCCCAGAGCCTGGGGGGAGATGCCTGTCGAGAACTTGAGGTCCTGCAGGCTTCTCCCCGTCACCAAGTACCGCAGTGTGGCGACTAGCCTCTGCTCCGGAGTGATGGCTTGCCTCATGCAGGTATCCTGCCTGCTAATATAAGGGGTCAGCAAAGCCAACAAACGGTGAAATACGGAGTCCGTCATCCAGAGAAAGTTCCTGAAATCATCAGGATTATTCTCACGGATCTCACGGAGCAAAGGCATATGACAGAACTGGTCACACTGAAGCAACCAATTCTTGGTCCATGAACTCCTCCTCTCCACCCTGTTCATGGACTGGACTTGTGTCAAGGTAAGGACCCCAATACCAAGCCCCCGCACAGCACGAACTCTACGAGGAGTACGTATACGCAACATGGCTAGAAAACGGTCGGCTGCTCAGAATGAAGAAACAGAACGCACTGAAGAACAGCAAGGCCTGTGAAGAGTGACCTGAAAAACAGCAACCAGGGGACAAGATCGCACAGAAAACTACAAAACTAACTGACTGCATGCACTGAAGAGCAGATACAAACCCACAAGCACAAACTGAACAGCAGAAAACGATCTGAAAACCACGAGTCTGAAAAAGCGCGAATCGTCTCTCACCAAACTTTTACTAACACGAGATTAGCAAAAGGAGCCCAAAGGGTGCCGCGCTTGGTTCGGACCAGCCCTTTTCTAGTCTTGTCGTACGTGGTGTATGTCACCGTGTTCTTGGCGATCGGAATATCCGACAACTTTGTGCGACCGTGTGTATGCAAAACAAGTTTGAGCCAACATCCGTCTGAAAAAAATCGATAGATTTTGATGTCGAAATGTCCGATCAATGTCCGACCGTGTGTACGGGGCATTATAGTGTGTGATCCTTCAACTATTACCTCCACCGAGTGCTCGCTTACCACCGTGCACAGACCTCCTATCACAGAAGGTCAGTGACACTTGTGGCTCTAAATGCAGTCAGGGTCTTTACCCAGTTGGTATATCGCAAAAAATCTGTGCTAACCCCAAAATTGCTATCTTATTTAAAACGTGATAAGGTTCAAAAGTGAACAGCAGAATATTTCCACACAATTCTGCACATATAAAGTGAAATTAATTTCTTTAGATTACAAAAAACTATATAAATAAGCAAACAATAAACTATCCATTGAGTGAAATGAGACAAATGACAAAAAGTGCTGCAACCTTAAAAAAAACGGAATTTTCAGTTTTAGCAATATGGTAACTATATTCAGGTGCGCTACTAATGTCACAAACAAACGGACTGAGGGAACTCCCTCAGCCTGGATGTGTATTTGAATTATACCTTAGAGCAACAATAGTAAATAACAAAAAAATTGTAACAACACAAATGTTGGGTATTGCACCTGCCAGTGAGGTAATATGTGAATAATTACAATGTAACAAAAAAGTCCACTGAAGGAAGGCAAGGAAAGTCCTGCAACATAAATATATGTGTATGCTTCCTGGGTAAATTTATCCTTTCTCTGTGAACCAGATTCTTGTGATAAAATGAGAAAAGGTGGCTGCTTACCAGATCCGTGGGACCCCTATCACGGGGGTCTTATGGGCTCATAGGGTATCCAGGAACAGCTGATAAGATCCTCTTACTCAGTCATCCATCCACCCGGGATCCTCCACTGGCATCAAGATCTTACAGACTCACTCCTTCACAGGTGCTGTTAGTTCTATGCAGCCGGACTATCTTCAATAGTGACTCTCGCCGTATGTGAATTAAAAAAAAACAAAAAAAAAAAAAAACAGGAGAAACTCCATAGTGTAATAGGTAAAAAACTTATTTAATAAAACAAAAACATGGCCAGCATCCAAAATGTTAGCAGAAAGTCAAAAAATACAGAAAGTTTTAGTGACACTGCTGCATTCAGGCTAGTCAGCTGCTATGTGGTGACGTCAGGTTTCTTAGCTCCCCCTTTGCCCACTTGCCCACTGGGCACTTAAGCCCCCTTCCTAACCAGACCAATTTTCAGCTTTCAGTGCTCTCATAATTTGAATGACAATTACTCAGTCCTGCAACACTGTACCCATGAAAAATGTTTGTCCTTTTTTCCCACACAAATAGAGCTTTCTGTTGGTGGTATTTGATCAACTCAGTTTTTTTTATTTTTTGCGCTATAAATGATAAAAGACCAAAAATTTTGTAAAAAAAAAAAAAATGTCATAAGTTACTTCTCACACACAGCATATGCATACTACAAATTACACCCCAAAATACATTCTACTACTCCTCCCAAGTATGGCGATACCACATGTGTGAGACTTTTACACAGCCTAGCCACATAGACAGGTCCAACATGCAGGGAGCACCATCAGGCATTCTAGGAGCATAAATTACACATTTAAAGTGGATGTAAACCATTTTTTTTTTTTTTAAATAAGGCTTGTAACTTCTGCAGTATAGGATTTAAAGTCATCTGTGCCCAGTCTTGCCAAGAAAAGTTAATCCAGCTCTGAGCAATCCTCTTATCTTTTTTCAGTGAGATAAAAACGGACAGAGAAATACCCTTGCTGTGAGTGACAGGTGATTTACATATTTCATGCAGGAGTCTGAGAGAGGCATTCAGTGTACTTCACAATTCACACCCCCCTCCCCCTCCCCTCTCTTCTTTCTTCTCCAGCTCTCCCAGGATTGGCTGTCTTTCCTGGGTTTTGACTGGATGTTTCTCATCATGGGGTGTGATCCACAGATCAGTGTGAGAGGAGGAAATGCACGTATAGTACAGTAAACTCACAGGACAGCCAGCAGAGGAGTAGCTCCAGCGATCTGATTACTGATGGTGCAGTGTGTGTGTCTGAGGTCACCTGATAACAGTTGCAACATCCTTTTGTTCTCCAGGATGTGTCCCTACAAGAGTCACCTGACTGCTTCCACCAAGTCCCAACTCTTGTCACCTGACTGCTCCTACCAAGTCCCTACATGTGTCACCTGACTGCTCATACTAAGTCCCTACTCGTGTCACATGACTGTTCCCACCAAGTCCCTACTCGTGCCACCTGACTACTCCCTCCAAGTCCCTACACAAGTCACCTGACTGCATCTACCAAGTCCCTACATGTGTCACCTGACTGCTCCCACCAAGTCCCTACTCGTGTCACCTGCTCACACCAAGTCTATATTTCCTTGTGCAAACATCACTCTGAATACAATCACCGAGCAGCAAATGATATCACCTGTGATGTATTTTAGTTATCTTGCAAACCTGGCCTGTTAGTGGGCCCTGATGACAGGGTTGATGACCACTGCCGCATAGAACAGAGAGAAAAAAGAAGAAAGAAGAAAAAAAAAGAAACTTGGACTCAAGTTGAACAACATATCTCCTGAACCTCAACCCTCCTGCTCACACCAAGTCTATATTTTCTTGTGCAAACATCACGCTGAATAAAGAAGTCATCCTCTCCAGTCTGCACCACAATGTCTTTTCCCATGCCCCCTTTTACCTAAATCATAGCTGTCTAATCATGACCCAAACATTTTCATCCTGTCATATCCCATATCCATCCACATAAAACTGGAGTTGGTCAGAGAATGTGCGCACATGATACAGGAGTTGGTCAGAGAGTGTGAGGACATGATGCAGGAGTTGATCAGAGTGTGCGGACATGATACAAGAGTTGGTCAGGGAGTGTGAGGATCCTCTCCCTGGAGACTTGCCCTGCAGTACTCTTTCCCAATGTCCTCTCTTGCTCCCCCTGTGCCTCCTGTCCATGACACCTCTACGTTTTTTTGGAGAGACCAGTCCGCACCCAAGCCCAGGCACAAGATCAATCCCCAGACTGGAGAGCTCCCTCCAAGGCACGGACAGCCTCCGTACTCCATCTCCAACTCCTCTGACCGACAACTTTTACCAAACTGGGCTGACCCTGGGTATTTGAGGAGGCCTGGCCCCTGCCAATTCCAAGTTGGGGTTTGATCAGGGCTCCTCAGAATACCCCAGGCAGCTCCACATCCCCTCTCCTCCTCTCTTTCCAGAACCTTTTAGAGAGCTCTAGAAAGAGGGAGGTATTGGTGATGCTGCCTGTGAGTCACCCAGCTTCTACCCTAAGCCACTCCCAGCCCAGATCAAACAAAAACAGTCATGGCTGACAGCCAGGCTGGCCTAAATTTACCTACACTAACAACTCTCACTCTAGCACCTACACTATTAGAGGGTGCTACAATTTTCATAAAATATTGGGTGTTGACTTAAAGGGGTGTGTTTTATTACAATCTGAGATGACTTACATAGCGCAGAATGTGGTAATGTTAAATAGGGAATGTACAGCGCAGAGTGGATGGTGGTGGGTATTATATGCAAGAAAGGGGTGTGGAGTGTATAGAGGTGGGTAGTATGTGCAGAACAGTGTATGTGTATGATAATGAGTAGTATGTGTGGGAGAGGAGTGCGGAGTGTATGGAGGTGAGTAGTATGTACAGAAGAGGAGTATGAAGTGTATGGAGGTGGGTAGTATGTGCAAGAGAGCAGTGCAGAGTGTATGGGGGTGGGTAGTATGTGCAGGTGAGGAATGCAGAGTTTACAGTGGTAGGTAGTATGTGCAGGATGGTGTCAGTAGGACGGTGGACAGTGTCAGGAGTTCTTTATTTTTTATTTTACAATTACATTTTTTAGTATTTTTTTTTTTTCAAAATGCTTTTTTGGGAGCATTGGATGGTGTTAGTAGAGCAATGGACAGTGTCAACATTTTTTAATTGTTATTATTTTTACAATGGACAATGGATGGTGTCAGGTGGACAGTGGATGGTGTCAGTGGGGCAGTGGACAGTGTTAGTGGGACAGTGGACAGTGCCAGTGGGCAGTGTCAGTAGAGCAATGGACGGTGTCAGTAGAGCAGTGGACGGTGTCAGGGGGGCAGTGGATGGTGTCAGTAGGGCAGTGGATGGTGTCAGTAGAGTGGTGGACGGTGTCAGTGGGAAGGTGGACGTCGTCAGTTGGGCGTTAGACGGTGTCAGTGGGGCGGTGGACAGTGTCAAAAGTTTTTTTTTTTTTTACAATTCAATTTGTTCTTAATTTTTTTTCACAATCCTTTGGGGGTGGGGCTTAGGGCTCTGGACTGTGTTATCAGCCCTGTTGGGGGCTTTGGTGAGAGGAGGGGAGCCAGCTGCGGGGGACGAGGGTGGGGGGGGGAGGAGGAAGACACAGCGGGCAGATGAGGAGGGGACCAGGGAAGAAGAGGAGAATATGGGCGCTGGGTGAGGAGGAAGACACAGAGGACAGTCGGGGATGATCAGTGAAGCGGGGAAACCTGTGAGCACCGATCTCCCTGCATGGTTTTTTAATCAGCCGCTTCTCCTTCTCTCCCTCCAGCGGCTTTCTGCTAAAAAAACATGCACCGATCATTCCCAACTGTCACTGGACATCCATGTGTGCAGAAGTGACAGGGGGCTGTGAGCGCGCTCTGCTTTTACCCAGAAAGCACTCTGCCTCTCCTATGCACGCTCTGGCCAAGGGGAGTGTAGAGGTGGGCGGGGAGTCTGCTGGCGTCACGACTCCGCCCACCGAGCGCCAGATAACACTGAATCTGGAGTTTTTGGGGGCTCCAAATAGAGAAAGGGGAGATATTTGAAAGGTAAGGATACATGCAGGAGGCATGTATACAGTATCCTTATAGTTCAGCACTATGGCAGTACTTTATAATTGATGAGAGTGGGTTTACATTCACTTTAATTTCTTGACTACCTCTTACAATTTTGAAGGCCCTGGAGCACCAGGACAATGGCAATGCCAAGCAATTACCCTATTTTGTAAAGAAAACACCCCAATGTATAATCTATGAGGCATAATGAGTCTTGAGGATGAGTGCTGATGTGGCATGAATGTGGCACAGATGAGCACTGATGTAGCATGGATGTTACACGGATGATCACTGATGTTGCATGGATGAGCACCGATTTGGCATGGATGAGGCACAGATGAATGAGGCATGAATGAGCCATGGATGAGCACAGATGAGCCATGGATGGATGAGCCATGGGTGGCATTAAGTGCCCTCCCACTGACCTCAAAGCATGCACACCAAATCCGCAATAACTGTTATGAACATGCAGTAATACAAAACAATACAAATATCCCATGCTCAAGGGCTCCCCCTAGGTTGTAATGCAATGTTCCCAATGCAAGGTGAACTATGGTACTTTGTAGGAGATGATAGAAGTCCCGTGTCCTCTTGGTCTTCGCTAGCTCAGGATATTAGCCTGCAGTATTTGTAAAACCAACAGGGAAAGCAAGTAGACAGTGGAATGTAGGATAAGTGATGCGCTGATAATTGTGTACTTGCAAACAAAAGATACTTGTAATACTTTCTCCTTAGCAGTGGAGGCAATGCAGTATTAACTTTATAGCACAGGGAAGGCAACCCTGAAGTTCCACTGTATGCAGCCTATGGATAGGTGAGATCACTTCTGTGGGACTACAAGTCTCACCAGCTGTCTATAGCTGACACACTTAATTAACAGGCCACTTTATGGATCTGGGCAAGTGCCCGCTCACCACAACAGGCCCAGATGCTTGCAAGGCTCCTTTCCTGTTATCTCAGTCCGATCCAAGCTGGCGCCGTCACATCGCACTGCTCCTTCTGATGGCTGATGACTGTAGTGCAGGAAACCTCTAGAAATCTTGGGTTCTCCGGTCCATCTGCACGCTGGTCCAGCTGACTGTGCTCTGGAACTCCTCAGAGGCAAAAGGATTCCGCTCCGCGCCTTACAGGCCACAGTCTCCTGGTCACACACAGACCTCACTGCAGGCAGGTTTTGAAAGGCGTCCCAAGAGACCGAAAGTATGGTATGCCTGTCCTTTCATCTGCTTACCCAGCAGGCTGTTTTGTGACTTGGCATTGTGGGTAAGTGGAAAATAGTGTAAAAAAACGCGCTATAAGAACCAAACTAAATTAAACTAAATTAAAAATTGGTAGCAGGATGATTGACACCCAACCAACATGTAGGGAGCAGCAATTAATATGTACACATCAATACACATACAAATGGAAAAAAATATAAAAAATCGCACTACCCTTAAAAAATATATATAATACTGTGAAAATATATATGTGAAAACCTGCGTGATAATAATAACATACAAGTAATAAGTTAAACCAATTGTTGTTACCAACAATAAAAGATGTCCAGTGATCGATAAATATTATTGACAAACGATCAATGATCAATGAGCAATTTAGTGTAGTGAGCACCAGTGAAAATAAAAATTAAAGTCCAACAAAATAGCATAAATCAATTAATCTGTTCCAGTTTCCCAACAGTAAGTGAGATCCACCACCACAAGTCAACGAGAATGCGCCCTTACCGGAATACCATGATCCCCCATCACAGAGGATCATGTGTATTCCTAAACCCCGGCTCCATGGGACGGCAAGCAGACACCAGATGGTAGGAAATCACCTAAGGCAGCTCGAACCGGCAAAGCAAAGTTGTGGCACATAGGAGAGAATGGATGCTCCAATAGTGTAAAAACCAATGATAGTTTATTATAAAAAGAAAGGTAATACACTTACAAGAGAATGGATATATAAAACCGAACGTCTGCTGCACCGGCTGGAGCACAAACAGAAAGTCACACCCCCAGACTGCTGATTGAGACTCGGACCCAAGCTTACAGAATAAAGATCACACAAAACAGAAGTTAAGCATAAAATGTTAGGAATTGTCTATAAATGCATTCACATCAACATCCACATTTAGACCATGGGGGACATATGATTTGACTCTATGTATCCATGACATCTCAAGCTTGGAGATCACCCTAACTAGAGAGCTTCCTCTCCAGTGAGGACTATACTCACCCCATACAGGGGAAGTATAGTACTTCCTGTTGTTCAGATCTACTGTACTTTGCATGGATAAGGCGGTGTATTTATGGATAACGTGAGGATGCTATTAAGGTGCTTGTGTGTTGAATGGCTGCAGATCACTTGCCTAGCTACCTCTGTCTCACCAGGTATCACCTCTCTGAGCTGCTAAGTGAGAAAAGAAGAGAAAATTGTTTTCTTTAGGCAAGTTTAAATTGCACTTTAAAGCGGAGCTCCACCCCAAAAGGGAAGCTCCGCTTGTCTGCCTCCCCCCCCCCTTCGCTACCACATTTTGCACCTTTTGGAGGGAAGGGGGGAGCGGGTACCTAGTTTTGACAGGTACCCACTCCCACTTCCAACTCACTTTGCCGCAGCGAAGTGAGCCGGGAGTTAACCCCCCCATCTCCCCACAGCCAGCCCATTCACAGAGTGCAGCACTATTTGCACATGGGCAGTAGGAAACCAGCTGTGAAGCCGTAAGGCTCCACTGCCGATTTCCCTTAGCCAAGATGGTGGCACCAGCACTTGAGAATCGGCTCGGACAGGCAAGTGCTCTAATAGTAAAAGTTAGCAGCTACAGTATTTGTAGCTGCTGGCTTTTAATTTTTGGAGGGGGGCGAACTCCACTTAAGAGGCTTCTCTGGTATTCAACTTTAAGTTATATCAAAAAATAAAATTACTTTGTATTGATATGTTTTTCATGTAATTAAGTCTTATGAAATTTGAGAACAAATGTTTTTCAGTTTTTTAAACTTTGTATACAGTAGGGAAGTATTACAAACAAACATTTTTATTACTGCTTGTTTTTTCATTGGTGGAATTTGCTCTCATTTCCTGTTCTGGAGAAAACTGGAGAGTAACAGGATGGATAATGGACTAAATGGTCATAACAGAAGTAACTGCAGTTTACTAAACAGGTGCAATGTTGGAAGAAATTATGCAAAACAAGTTTAGGGTGCCAAAGAGCATGCAAACACTGCTGAATAATACAAAACAGAATATGAAAACTGACCCAATATAGAATGTTCACAGCAGTGTCTCTGTGGCTGAATCACAGCCACAGAGACACTGCTAATAGCAGTCAGCCCAGCTGCCCCTATTCCAGCTGTGACAGTGGGGGGCCTCTCACCTGGCTTTAGGTCACTTGCCCAGTTACCTCTGCCTAACCAGGTATGGTCTCTCAAAGCAGCTTAGAGAGGGGAGCCAAGTAATGTATGCCCCCTGTGCATGTCCAGAAACCCAGGGAGCTGTAGGAAACAGAGATAAAGAGGTCTGCACCTACATCGGAGCATGGTGAGTAAAAAAGCACTTCACTACATAGCACCCCAATTGAATTTGCTGTCCCTGGCAAGTTTGCAGACCATTTGAATTCATCCCATGCAAAGTATATGTCCCATTTAGGTCTCTGGGAGCATCTCAGGGGATGAGTCTCAGTTCCATTTTCCAAGATGAGGAAAGGTGTCTCTTTCTTCAGGTTCAGTTGTTAGGGACAGGGAGTTCATTCTCTAGAGCAGGGGCCTCAATCTGGCGGCCCTCCAGCTGTTGTGAAACTACAAGTCCCATCATGCCTCTGCCTGTGGGAGTCATGCTTGTAACTGTCAGTCTTGCAATGCCTCATGGGACTTGTAGTTTTGCAACAGCTGGAGGGCCACCAGTTTGAGACCCCTGCTGTAGGGGGCAGGTTACAAATCACAAATTTAGGTATTTCTTCGTTTCAGCACCCAGACATTTAATCTCCTCATGCCTGAAACCAACAAACACTCCGAAACTCCTTTCTGATTCCTGTTATCCTCTAGTATTTTAGGAAGGGGATGTAGAACATGACCCACTCCTCACCAGACTTGTGTGTCCTCTCTAGACACCTAACACTTGATCACTACTGTGTACTGTATTCTAAATTAATTTCGCAGTATAGGCTCTTATCACAGAAGCCACAGCTTTACGATTACTGCAAGGCCTTGCTCTTGTGATTCTCCAAGTCAGGTCCATAAGCTGACCCTGTGCCACAGTAGGTTCCAATATGGATACTAATCCACGAGGTGGGGGACACAAAGCGCACTTGCCCTCCCACTAAACAGGGCCACCGTCACTTGCCACAGTCATCCACTTTCACTCAGTCTGGCAGCAATTTAATATATATATATATATATATATATATATATATATATATATATATATATAGATATATATATCTATATATATATATATATATATATATATCTATATATATATATATATACAGTATCTCACAAAAGTGAGTACACCCCTTACATTTTTGTGAATATTTTATTATATCTTTTCATGTGACAACACTAAAGAAATTATACTTTGCTACAATGTAAAGTAGTGAGTGTACAGCTTGTATAACGGTGTAAATTTGCTGTCCCCTCAAAATAACTCCACACACAGCCATTAATGTCTAAACTGCTGGCAACAAAAGTAAGTATACCCCTAAGTGAAAATGTCCAAATTGGGCCCAATTAGCCATTTTTCCTCCCCAGTGTCAGTGACTCATTAGAGTTACTAGGTCTCAGGTGTGAATGGGAAGCATACTGGTCACTGGATGTTCAACATGGCACCTCATGGCAAAGAACTCTGTGAGGATCTGAAAAAAAGAATTGTTGCTCTACATAAAAATGACCTAGGCTATAAGAAGATTGCCAAAACCTTGAAACTGAGCTGCAGCATGGTGATCAAGACCATACAGCAGTTTAACAGGACAGGTTCCACTCAGAACAGGCCTTGCCATGGTTGACCAAAGAAGTTGAGTGCACGTTCTCAGCATCATATCCAGAGGTTGTCTTTGGGAAATAGACATATGAGTGCTGCCAGCATTGCTGCAGAGGCTGAAAGGGTGGGGGGCCAGGCTTTCAGCGCTCAGACCATACGCCGCACACTGCATCAAATTGGTCTGCATGGCTGTCGTCCCAGAAGGAGGCCTGTTCTAATGATGATGCACAAGAAAGCCCTCAAACAGTTTGCTGAAGACAAGCAGGCTAAGGACATGGATTACTGGAACCATGTCCTGTGGTCTGATGAGTCCAAGATAAACTTATTTGGTTCACATGGTGTCAAGCATGTGTGGTGGCAACCAGGTGTGGAGTACAAAGACAAGTGTGTCTTGCCTACGGTCAAGCATGGTGGTGGGAGTGTCATGGTCTGGGGCTGCATGAGTGCTGCCGGCACTGGGGAGCTACAGTTCATTGAGGGAACCATGAATGCCAACATGCACTGTGACATACTGAAGCAGAGCATGATCCCCTCCCTTCGGACACTGGGCCGCAGGGCAGTATTCCAACATGATAACGACCCCAAACACCCCTCCAAGAGGACCACTGCCTTGCTAAAGAAGCTGAGGGTAAAGGTGATGGACTGGCCAAGCATGTCTCCAGACCTAAACCCTATTGAGCATCTGTGGGGCATCCTTAAACAGAAGGTGGAGGAGCGCAAGGTCTCTAACATCCACCAGCTCTGTGGTGTCGTCATGGAGGAGTGGAAGAGGACTCCAGTGGCAACTTATGAAGCTCTGGTGAACTCTATGCCCAAGAGGGTTAAGGCAGTGCTGTAAAATAATGGTGGCCACACAAAATATTGACACTTTGGGCCCAATTTGGACATTTTCACTTAGGTGTGTATTCACTTTTGTTGCCAGCAGTTTAGACATTAATGGCTGTGTATTGAGTTATTTTGAAGGGACAGCAAATTTACACTGTTATACAAGCTGTACACACATTACTTTACATTGTAGCAAAGTGCCATTTCTTCAGTGTTGTCACATGAAAAAATATAATAAAATTATTACAAAAATGTGAAGGGTGTACTCACTTTTGTGGGAGGGATACTGTATGTGTTCTAATCATGAAGGTTAAAATGTGCGTACTAAAGGTTCTGCAATAGAACAAAGCTGCTCAACCCTGAGGATTGCATGGCTTCAAATTCCAAAATAAAGTTCCTCTGATACACCAAGGTTACTCTGATTCAGGTTATAATCACTGCCACTTGTAAAGAACACTGACAACTTCTTGTCAATTCCTTTTACTTATGAACTTGAAAGTTGCATATACACTTTAAATAATTTTCCCAGATATTTTTGACTTATATGTACAAAATTAGTTGCATACTGTATAATTGGCTGGAATTTGGGTAGAATTGGCTGTGCTGCTGTAACATAAAACTGTCTCTTGTTATTTCACATAGGAAATATGTGTAATGGGGCATACACACGGTGGAACTTTTCGTCTACAAAAGTCCGACAGCCTGTCCGACAGACTTCCGGCGGACTTTCGGCGGACTTGCGGCGGACTTGTGGCAGACTTTCTAACGAACGGACTTGCCTACACACGACCACACAAAAGTCCGACGGATTCGTATGTGATGACATACACCGGACTAAAATAAGGAAGTTGATAGCCAGTAGCCAATAGCTGCCCTAGCGTGGGTTTTTGTCCGTCGGACTAGCA
Source organism: Aquarana catesbeiana (assembly GCF_042186555.1). Taxonomy (NCBI): domain Eukaryota; kingdom Metazoa; phylum Chordata; class Amphibia; order Anura; family Ranidae; genus Aquarana; species Aquarana catesbeiana. The sequence goes on along the minus strand of NC_133325.1, from coordinate 417,460,156 downwards.
CACAGATGAGCGGATTTCGGGGTCCGTCGTAGTTACGACGTAAAGATTTGAAGCATGTTTCAAATCTAAAGTCCGTCGGATTTGAGGCTGAAAAAGTCCGCTGAAAGTCCGGGGAAGCCCATACACGATCAGATTACCAGCCAGCTTTAGTTCGTCGGCATCCGTTGGACTTTTGTAGACGAAAAGTCCGACCGTGTGTACGCCCCATTAAGCAAACATAGTGTGCCCCATACCAGAGATTGATAATCTCCATAGCAACAACAGTCGATAGAAATTTGGATTCCCTGATGAACAGGCACATTGGAGAGGTAGCGAATGGAAGAGCAAAGGTTATATTGTAGTGGTAAGTCCTCTCAGATGTACTCCTATAGGACAACAGAACCTAGTTCAGTCCTCTGCAGATGTAAATATACACCCAACCTCACAGGATGTGACACATCTGCAGAGGAGAAGACACACACTACCTGATCCCCACAGCAATCAACCAAAATAAGTAATGTGATACTACACCAGGAACACAGTACATTGTCATAATGACAACAAGGTAACAGCAAGCAATAGTAACCTGCCTACATGTTAGCGGATGGTGGTTCAGAGGGATGCACAATGGAGCTGAACTGGGTGACCATTGCGGTGGTCTTGTTAGTTTGGTCACAGGTTGGTATTGCCACAGCAAACTTGATAAAGTGGTCCACATAACTAAAAAGTGATGATATTCATCTACTGACTTTTTTAGTGTAAGAACGTTGATAGTCAGTTCTTCCAGTGGGGCATATATATATACCTGGTCAAAGATGCAATCTGGGCTTCAGTGTCTTCTAAACTGAAAAGACCACATAGTATAGGCAGACTTGTTCAACCATCTGAAATAAACCCGCACTCATAGAACTAGGTAAACATTTTGTGGACACGCTAGTGTCCTGTTGTCACTTAGACTCTTTCTCCCACAGGGAGGGTCTGGGCCCTTGGCAGTGTGACAGAGTACTCTGAAATGGTTCCCAACTGAAAAAAGAATACATTCCAGCAGAACAGTGTGAAAATCTCAAGTCAAAACAAAACCACTGCAGTGCTTCTCCACCTCTGAACAATATGCTCTCACCAGATCAAATGACCTTAAAAATAAGGAGGTCAGGTAGCACTTTGTATTTAAAACATCATGGAAGGATATCCTCTTTGAAGCACCGTCAGTTATGTCTGTGATTGAAAAGTAAAAACTAATAGTGTAGTATTTTATACTATCAATGGCACATTTTAAAAGAAGAAAGTCCCAACACATCAATGCAGTTAAAGGAAAGTGCTCCAGTTAAAACTTAATATGATGCTGCTGGAAAAAACACTACTTCTCTAACACCTGCACTCACCAGGTAAAAAGACCCCAGGAGGCAAGATGTCAAATAGCATAGTTTAAAACATAAAAATGGGATATCTTCTGCATGTCATGTTCATGTCCTCAAGGACATATATGGTCTATGATGTTATTGAGTGGGCCCATCCCTTGTGATCTCATCGACCCCACCCCCCTGGTTTGTTTAAGTGGCAGGAAAGCAGAGCTGTCATTGTCGGCGGCAAGAGGTGGGCACGGTCGGGCGTCTGCGAGTGGCAGATTTTTTTTTCCTGCGAGTTGCCGGACGTCATTAATCATGATTGACCCGGACTTATATCTCTGGATGATGCGACTGACAATGGTTGTACATTGGGGGAACTTTTTTTATTTAATAAAGTACTTGTCAAAAATAGTGTTTTTTATTTACATTTGCCTTTTTTGGTTAATGAATACCCCAAACTCATTCACATGGAGCGGCCAGATCTGGGGGCCCTTTTGTTAAAGTAACCTTGTGAATCAACTTTGTGGTAAAGCAGTTGGGAAGGGGTACCAAGAGACTGTTGATGGTGCAACGCAAAAAGAACTAAAATGTTCACACAAATCAGTTGCCACCATCACCATGAATATAAATTACTTTAATCCTCCTTGCTCCTCTAGCAGTGCCACTGTTTATGCCTTTTGCCTTGCTCCTCCACACCATCTAACACAGCACCTCTGTACCTGACACTCACCTCTCTTGCCGCTCCCTGCTGCTCTGCCACTGATTGCACCTGCACTTTGTAGACATACACGCTCTGGCTGCCCTGTGCTGACTCCTTGGAAAGGTTTGGAGTCCTCCTGACTTCAATGCAGAGACCTCCTGTCTCTCAGGTGGTGGAAGAAACTACTGTCACCTCCTAGATTATAAGGGCTATGAACACCTGCTCACATGCCCTGCTGGTCTCCTTCAATTTCTGGACACTGGGTTGGAGACTTCTTCCCACCCAAAGCACTTTGAAGTCTCCTAACTCCTTTTCTCCACTCAGAACTTACATTCTGGAGCACCTTAAACTGTATTCTCAGTACTCTGTGTTGCTTTATCCTAAGTGTGCACAGTGGCAGGACCTTGCACTGTCACTATATATCTATATCTATATATCGATAGATACTGTAGATAGATAGGTATCACACACCTTTTTATATAAGTTTTTCTCCTACCACTTTACTCATCTCCTTGCCACCCTGTCATACCGTTCAGTCTCTGGTCTCCACTGCTTATTTTCCAGGCTGATCATTCAATGAATAGATGCATCAGGAGGCCGTCACAACTGACAGGTTTGAAATGCAGCCTTTAGACACCAGTCTAGAAGGTGCTTCACTGAAATCTATTAAATCTGGATGTATTTTCCCCTCCAAACTGTCATAACATGTCAAATGCTGCAGCTTCTATATACAGCCTGTTAAGCAAAGCTTATTTTTTCTTTCTCTTCCTCCCCCAGCCTCTATGTAATCTCTCATTTTACATTTATCTTCCTCACATATTATTACTTAACTCTGAAAGCACAGATAATATAATTTTCTCCTTACATTATCTGCTTCATATGCCTGCACCCTTACTCTTTTTTTCTAGCTTTTACTGGTAAAACTTGCACTGGCAAAAATATAATCACTCATTGAAAGGAAACCATTTACAAGGAATTGTTGATAGCGTGGTTCTGTATAGATTAAGCATGGCAAGTAATAAAGCCTACTTATGAACTATACAAGGCTGCCCTAACCATTTTAAGGTTAGTTAAAAAAGAAAAGAAAACAATGTTGTCCAATAATCCAATGTACCTACACCGCTTTTATTTCCTCCTTAATTTATGAAGTGAGAGTAACTAAAGTATATTGAATAGGATTTAACCACTTTAATGCAAACCACTTTTACCCCCTTCCTGCCCAGGACAATTTTCAGCTTTCAGCCCAGTCGCCCTTTTAATTACAATTGCATGGTCAGGCAACACTGTACCCAAACTACATTTTTATGATTTTGTCCATACAATTAGAGCTTTCTTTTGGTGGTATTTAAAGAAGAGTTCCACCCACTTTTCAATCTCTACATCATCCGCTTCAGACCTTGATATGCACATTGCAATGAGCACCCCCCCCCCCCCCCCCCCCCACTGTCTTTACCTTGTTTATAATTTTATAAAGAAAATGGATGGTCTTAATGACCAGTCATTTATGAATGAATGGCTGGAATTTTTTAATAAAGCAGGAAAGGAATTACAGGCATTAGTCCTGAAAAGGAAACAAATTAAGTTGAAGATGTTGAATGAACAAATTAAGGATATACAAGACAAATTAGAACCTATTAAGGATACCAATCAAATGAAGGATTTTAACAACAATATTAAGAAGAAATTAGAAAAAATTGATAGAGATACCCAAAAGAAGAAAGTGAAGAAGTACAATAGGGATGCCAATGATTTTAAAACCAATAGAATATATGCGTGGCAGGTATCATTAGAGAACAATAATGCTGACCCAGCCACTAACATCAATACGGCAGGGGGGACTAGTATTCCCCCGCCTAAACCTGAGATTAAAAAGAATGTAATGAATAAAGTTAAAGGCGGAAATGAGGGTATGAACCCTAGACCCAATGAAAGAGGGCGAAGTGTAGGGGATGTTCAATATGAAAGGGAACACTATCGGTCCCCTAGACCTCCATCACGTGGAAGAGGAAGAAGAGGGTACTATCACTCCCCCAGACCTTCGTTTCAGGGGAGAGAAGGGTACACATCAGGGTACCCTAACAATTACCCATCCCCTAGAAACTATAGGAATGACTTACCACAAGATCACAGGCAGTGACAACATCACCCTCCGTCTTACCAATATTCTGAAGGCTATGGTGAAATCCCCCTATATAATAGGTATTCACCGTTAGATAGGGAAGAGCATCTTGGATATGCTCCTTTTTTAGGACAACGAGGGAAGGGAGGGGGGACATCGAGGGGGAACCCCAGAGGCTCTCATCAGAGAGGGGGAGGGAGACAGGTACCCCCCCAGGATTCGACAGAGAAAATGTGCCCACCCAAGGAGAAGGAGGGGGTGCAGAGCAGGAAGATCCAAGAAATCCAAGGAAAAGACTGAGGGATGCGTAAAAACTGGGATATACAATCTAAGCAGTGTGGAACTCAGTCATAAAGAACTTAATATTTTGAATTTGGGTTTAAAATGCGCCCCTAAAAGGGCAATGAATAAGTTTGATGTGTATATTGATGCACAGAAATTTATTAGAACTATGAACATTAAAAAATATTTCCTCAGTCATCCGGTGGAATCATCAGAGAGGTCTAGGGTACCTCCAAATAGGGTAGATACGGGATTGAGGAATAAGTCTATCTTTAACCCCCAAAACCCGAGCAATCACTTTATAGAGGTATTTAAGAGCCTGGTATTGAGTGATATTGAGGAGTTAGTCCCACGTAAGGATGTTAATCCCTATTACATTAGGGAAGGTATTAGATCTTTAGAAGCAAGGAAGAATCTGATAGTGCGCCCAGCCGATAAGGGGGGGGTGTGGTTTTGTTGGATAAAACATTCTACCTGAACCAGCTGTTGGAGTTGATAGGGGACAGAATCACTTATAGAAAGTTACCCGCCGACCCAACTGATGCATATAAGTTGCAGTTAACAGCTCTGGTTGAATGGGGTTATAGGATGGATGCCCTTAATGTTAAAGAAAAGAGGTATCTAATCCCCAGTGCATGCAGAATCCCTGTTATATACACCTTACCTAAGGTGCATAAGAATATACAGTGCCCACCGCCTCGACCGATTGTTAACGGGATTGGGTCCGTTACGGCAAGATTAGGGGAATTTTTAGATAAATTCCTCCAACCAAGTGTGAAGAACACCAGGGCTTACTTGAAAGACACAGGTGACCTTCTGACATTACTCAATGATGTCCAACTAGAGACCTCATCGTCAGTGTATTTGGTAACGACTGATGTGGCCTCCCTATACACTATTATACAACACGAGGATGCGGCTTTAGCCCTGAATTGGGCCTTGAGTAAGAGAGACGACATCCCTGATGTACAGAAAAGATTTTTGGGACAAGCACTGGACTTTTGTATGTCCCACAATTATTTTTGGTGTGATGGCCATTTTTATTCCCAACAGGTTGGCGTGGCGATGGGGGCTAAATATGCTCCCAGCCTCGCCAACCTGTTCATGGCAGAGTGGGAAGACAGAAAAGTGTTTAACCAGAGAAGACCTCAACTTTTATTTTATCGGCGATTCATTGATGACCTCTTGTTCATTTGGGAGGGTACAGAGGAATCGGCCATTGATTTTTTACAAGAGCTCAATAACAACCATAACAACATTAAATTAGAACATCAGATGAGCAATCTATCGGTCAATTTTCTGGATGTAACTATTGAGAGACAGGGCCAATCATTAAAAACTAAAATTTATTTTAAGCCGACTGATCGAAATAGTTTCTTATCAATCAGAAGTGGCCATCACCCGGCTTGGATAAGAAATATTCCAAAAGGGCAGATGTTACGTGTACGCCGCAATTGTACGGAATTGGAAGACTACTTCGAGCAAGCAGATGTTCTTAAAAGCAAATTCCTACAAAGAGGCTATCGGGAGGATGAATTAAATAAAATCACCCAGGAGGTGGCATTAGTACCCAGGGAACAATGCCTGAAGAAATCGGAGAATATACCCAGTGAGAATAAACATCAATTTGGCTTTATTTCTGGATTCCATTGCCAGTATAAAGACATTGAAAATATTTTCAGAAAATACTGGCATATTTTATGTAAGGATAGGCATCTGGGAGAGGTGCTACCGGACCGGCCAATATTCATTTATAGGAAGGCCCCGAGCTTCGGTGACCACGTGGTGAAAAGGATATTGGATCCACCTGGGAGGAATTCTTTTAAATTTAACTTCAGAGGGTTCTACAGTTGCAGGAGGTGTATTTGTTGCAGGACCGTTAGAGTCAACCATAGAGGAGTGACTAATGTGACTAATAGGGATGGGGAATCCTTTGAAAATTAAGGAATTTAGCACATGTAATTCGACACATGTTGTTTATCTGATGTGGTGCCCGTGTGGCCTTCTGTATGTGGGGAGGACGAAAAGAATGCTGAGAGTTAGGATTTCGGAACATCTTACCAACATTAAAAATGGCTATAAGTACCATAGTGTCTCCCTACATTTCAAACTAAAACATCAACAAGATCCATCATTACTACAATTTTGTGGGATTGATATTGTACATCCCTCCTGGAGAGGGTCTAACAGAGTCAGGGATTTATCGCAACGGGAAACCAGATGGATATATTTATTGAAGAGTTTAGCCCCTAGGGGGTTAAACATAGAATTAGATCTAAACTGCTTCATTAACAATTTTTAGATTAGGTCTTCCTGTCTTAATGTTCACTACAGGTATTGGAGCCCTGTGGTTATGATTTTTTTGGTTTTCATCTGTTTTATTGTGATTACTACCACATTTTAGAATATATTTGTGTGGATGGTGTCTTTTTATTGTTAGTGTATTGTTTTATAAACAGACATGTGTAGTTATACCCCCATTTATACTTGCATTGTAGTAGGGGGATTAAGGGATATGTCTATTATAGATTATATGTCTGGAGTTACCCTGTACATTTAATAAGTATTGGTAAAGTATTAGTCCCTAGGAGGAGGGGAGAGAGGGGAGTTGATTTGGAAACAGATTTTTAAACAGATCCCTCATGTTTGTTATAAGTTGTCGGTATTACCCTGGTAGTTATACAACACTGCACACCTATTATGGGTGGGGTATGGATTGTTACACTCACCGGAGGGGTTGGTTATTATTGTAGGTTAGTTTAGTTTATTCTTCATTTGGTATCCATATAAAATTTATATACAGTATAGATATTTAATTTTTGGAGGCTTATCTATACATTTTATATATATTTTTATTTATCTCTAAAGTGGTATTCAACATCAGATTATATGTATATATATATATTTTTATGAGAGGATCCATATTAATTCCATGGATTTTACTTCTCGTTTACAGTTCAGCATTTTTATGCAATTTGAATTTTATTGGATTTATAATATATAGTAAGATTGTATTTTTATGTATTTTTATTTCTTTATTTTATATTTTATTAGTAGCACAACTGGGAATTAAATGGGCCCAGATTGGGTAACATGCGATCTCAATTTTTAGTCCCTGGGTTGGGATTGCTATGTATATTACCATTGCTATTAAGTAGATGGTTAACTGTGTAAAAGATTGTTCTAATTACTGGCCGGTATTCATTGCCGATATTAAGCAGTAGGTTAGCGATGTGAAAAATCATGGCAAGTGCGGGCTGGCATTTAAAGGATAATTTTATATTTATATATTTTTTAGAATGATGCGGTTTGCACTTATACTCATTCATCAGTTTGGTAGACTGTATTGAAAAATCCCGCGGATTGTTTCTATTATTATTAGAATGCTCTCATGTGCCTATAATTCCTTATCACATCTGCTGTATTAGACACTATTATGTCCGATATACGGGGACGTGAGGTGTGCGCATGCGCAGAGCGTAACCCAGGGGGCGTCTATTGTAGATTAGATAAAAGGGAGAGTGACAGCTAACACAGCCAATCCCATGAAGAAGTCTATCCATGACGAAACATGTCGGGGCGTGGCTGTGAGTTGTGACGTACATGCTGTCAGCCACACAGGAGGTTAGGATTAGGAGCGCACGGAGGGACGGAGGAATTCCGAGGGAGGGGTGAGAACTTACCCAGCGGCTGCACACCTCGGGTCCGCCGTGACCATTGTTTATTGGTATATCCACAGAGTTGAGGCTTGCTGTTTCCTACACGATTTGTGCCTTTTGATTTTACACTAATGTGAGTGCTATGTGTGAGGAGTGCAGTGATTTTAATAAATTGTTATTGCTGAATTACACTATTGGGGCATTTATTTCTTTTTATGTGGATCCATTGAAAACCATCGATGTGAACCTCGTATACACCATTTACCCTGGAGTGTGGTAAAAAGAGCATGATTTGCCTTGCATGAGAGTGCTGGCATGTTATTCTGGTGAGTGCAGGTCTGGAGAGTGTGATTCACTAGCACGGTGGTGAGGTGAAAGAAGCACCAAGTTACTCATCATATGACACACATCACTGAGGAATCATCTGTGCGGGACATTTGATTTTCAATTTATCGTCACTATTTTTTGTCACTTACGGCTGGTTTGGAGACTGCTTTCATTCATGAACTGTAGATGAAGTTTTTTACTTTTGCAGCATGAATTGGAAAACTTGCACGTGTTCATTTTTCTAGTTGCTGTCACTTTTATTAATGTATAAGGTCACACTATACATCTGTATGTTTATTTTTAATTTTATTTTTTACAGGTTATATACATATATATATTTTTGGTGGGTTATTGTTATTTTAGTGTGTTATACTTAGGTGATTGATTCACCTAAAAGAGGGTATCACCACTATTATATTGAGGTGATTGACTCACGATTAGAGGTTATCACCACGTTTGCACACTGTTCTATTTAGGCAACTCATTGATTATTTAGAGGTTGTCACCATCATTGTACACTGTAAGGTATACACGTTTTTTTGTTTTTGAGCGCCTTCCATTTAGCCTAGGTGTCGGTTTACCATGTTTGTGGTTTATTAACCGATATGTAGGATTAAATATTTTATTGATTTATAATTTTATAAGGCTTTCTTCAGCACTTCCAGTCTCGCCCATCCACGACTATGTGCGCAATATCTGGCTGTGCACTGGCTCCTGGGAGATGTTTGTCATAATTCCCGGGAGTCAGTGGGCATCACCGATTTTCATACAAGCGAGATTATGAGAGAAGTTTCCTGCGCTGCGAGTTGTGGATAATGAGCATGCGTGGGATCCGGCGGTGCATGCTGGTTGTTCAGCAGCACCATATACAGAAGAGTATACTAGTGGGCTTCACATGCCCACAAGCAAGATGGAACAGCACTACCAAGAGAAATATTAGGTTAGTTTTAGAAATGAAATGAAATGAAATTAAATTAAAAAGTTAAATCAAATATAGCGGCGTTATAAATGAGATTAGTGATTGCAGTATTACATTAGGATGATATTAACAGATGCCTTTAGAAAAAAAAATAAACGAAAAAAGACTGAAAATTTTGAAGAAAAAAAAACCCACGTTCTTCTTTGTTTCTGTTATAAAATGTTGCAAATAAATAATTTTTCTTCATAAATTTAGCCCAAAAAGTATTCTGCTACATTTCTTTGGTGAAAATAACCCAAATCAGTGTATGTTATTTAGTATGTAGCAAAGTTATAGAGTCCACGAACTATGGAATGTACGGTATATCTGAAAACTGATGAATCCTGATGTACTGACTGCTTATCCCATTTCTTGAGGCCCAAAAATTTCAGGAAAGTACAGATATCACCTAAATTACCCCCTTTTGTTAAGTAGATGCTCCAAGGTATTTAATAAGAGGCATGGTGGGTTTCTTGAAGTTTTGTGTAGTAATTTTTTGTTATAATTTTTTGGGAAAATGAAGAAATAAAAAAAAAATCTCTTTTTCTTTTTTTACATTCTGTCACCAGTGCAGTACAGTGTTATCATATAACTGGTGTGGCGGTAATCAGGGACACTGATTGGTGACAGTACAAAAAGAAAAAAAATTGTAATTTGATATAATATAATATGATAATAGATAGTTACATAGTAGGTGAGGTTGAAAAAGAAAAGACACAAGTTCATCAAGTCCAACCTATGTGTGTGATTATAAGTCAGTATTACCTTGTATATCCCTGTATGTTTTGGTCATTCAGGTGCTTATCTAATAGTTCTTTGAAACTATCGATGCCCCCCGCTGAGACCACCGCCTGTGGAAGGGAATTCCACATCCTGGCCGCTCTTACAGTAAATAACCCTCTAAGTAGTTTATGGTTAAACCTCTTTTCTTGTAATTTCAATGAGTGGCCAGGTGTCTTGTTAAACTCCCTTCCGCGAAAAAGTTGTATCCCTATTGTGGGGTCACCAGTACAGTATTTGTAAATTGAAATCATATCCCTTCTCAAGCGTCTTTTCTCCATAGAGAATAAGTTCAGTGCTCGCAACCTTTCTTCATAACCAATATCCTCCAGCATATTCTAGGTGCGGCCAGACCAGAGTTTTATAGAGTGGGAGAATTATCACTTTATCCCTGGAGTTAATCCCTTTTTTAATGCATGCCAATATTCTGTTTGCTTTGTTAGTAGCAGCTTGGCATTGCATGCCATTGCTGAGTCTATCATCTACTAGGAACCCCAGGTCCTTTTCCATCCTAGATTCCCCCAGAGGTTCTCACCCTAGTGTATAGATTGCCTTCATATTTTTGCCACCTAAATGCATGATTTTACATTTTTCTACATTAAACCACTTTTGCCATGTAGTTGCCCACCCCATTCATTTGTTCAGATCTTCTTGCAAGGTTTCCACATCTTGTGGAGAAGTTATTGCCCTGCTTAGCTTAGTATAGTCCACAAATACAGAGATTCAACTGTTTACCCCATCCTCCAAGTCGTTTATGAATTAATTAAATAGGATTGGTCCCAGAACAGAACCCTGGGGAACCCCACTACCCACCCCTGTTCATTCCAACTATTCCCCATATATCACCACCCTCTGAACTTGCCCTTTTTCAGGTTTCAATCCATGTACTCACCATATAGTCCATGCCAACGGACAGTTGCCAATCTGTTCTAACTATTTAAAAAATAGGGGATAAAGGCAAGTGGGGTTTTTGAGCAATGTTGTCTATTTTTATGAGGCGGTTGGGGTATGCTTTGTTCTTACTATTGATGTAATTATTTTGAATAATAATATAATTATGTATGGAGACAATCTCGCAGTTGTGTCAAAATTCACAAATATTTCTTTAATACAGTATTTGCAATAATTATAAGTGAGGACTCCTGCAATGAGGGAAAAGAACTCTGAATCATTATAGGTGTAGCTCTGGATCCCGCTGAGTAATTTTTAATTGATAAAATCCTGTGCTGTGCCTTGAAGTTTGTGGCCTATTTCATTGCTTCAGCTCTCAAACGTATTTGTGGCTAATGGCTTTCAGATAAAACACTCTAATGGTTATTTTAAGATAAAACCAGCCTTGTCTCTTCATTCTATATTACAGCCTAACCAAGCTGCTTACATACTGCTCAGCCACTGAACAATATTCGTGGCTATTGTCTCTCAAATAACCCACTCTTTATGCCTCTCTCTCTTATCTTGCGGCCTAACCAATCTGCTTCGATATAAAATAATAATGGGGTATTCCTGCGCTATCGTGAACGGGGTTAGGGAGAAAGGAGGAGGGAAACCCAATCTCAATAAAACAAGGAAAAGCAGCCTACACCGAATGGGGTACAGCCTGTCCCCGGTTAAAAAGAAATGGAATAGAATGTGGTGCTGCGCTAATCCCAATGAGATCCCCTGAAGAAGTCACGTGACCGTGACGTCACGCGTAGGGACGGGACAGGCACTCTCTGACAGTTATTGCATTACGAGCTCGCCGCTCGCCGGATCTCCACCCGGTTTTATACGTTTTATGTGAGTATAGAATTTTATATTGTAATAAAAGTGGTACGCTTCCATACAATACTACACTATTGTGGGCTTCCTTTCTTAATCTATCTGGGTGACCCCGGAACACTACTTAAAAGGACCAGACGCCCCTACAAGAGAAGTGATCAGGATAGGACCATATTTCTACCATCCTTCACAGCAGATTATACCCATGGTCTCTACAAAGGCTGCCATGCCTCTAAATGGCTAAACGTGATTACCCCATTACCCTCAGGTAAGGGGCCACTGCCCACCAATGTGCACGTTGTTGCATGAAGATTAACCACCATTGTCCCCCATGTTCAGCACGGAAGTGATTACACGTTTTATGGACTTTGATTAATTGTTTTTTTGCCGTACGAAGCACTGCACCTGATAATACTTTGCACGCAAGATTTGCATGCATATTAATGAACTTTCAAGCACTTAGCCTCATTTAACCTTCACTGTATGCACTTTTAACACTTTGGTTATATATGCACTTGTGAATGTGTTGATTTATATTTAATTAAGCCAGTTGGCGACTGGTGACAGTTTGAGCCAGCTGCTATATTTATTTATGCTATATTTATTCACTTATATATTTATGTTTGCTACCATGATGTTCAAGCACTGATCACTTTGCACGCTATACTTATTAGCACTTATCGTGTATCTATATTATGATTATTTGATCATACACACCATCAGCACATAATTATACAACTGTCACATTAGGTTATTTTTCCACTGCTCTGTTACAGTTGCAAAGATTAAATTTGGGTGTACTATAAGATACTCACTAGTACAGAGCCAATATACCCCAATCTGCTTCGATACTGTCCAGCCAATGACATTTTTTCATCTTTTTTGGCTTTTGTCATTCAAAACATATACTCACTGTACAGTCACTGTACAGTATTTGTGGCTATTGGCTATTTTAGATTTGTTGTGACTGCTATTTCCACTAGTTAGTTCAGGGCGATTATCATTTAATAAAAAATCAGGTGCCCAAAACTACTTTTTTTTCCTAAATCTGAAATGAATCAGATTGAGGTGCTGTTGCTGTATTCATGACAAGCTATATTTTTCAAAGTTGCAAGATAAAAAAAAAAAAAAAACACAACAACTTTACATTAAAAATATGTGAAAAAATATGTGTGCATCAGAATACAGTGTCCCTGATGATACTATTGAAATCAAACTGTTCTGTAACACTTTCTTTCATGTCCCACTTGGTGGTTTCCAGTTCCCCATGCCTTGTTTGGCAATAGCTTGCTTATTCGCCTTGAAATCTAACCAGAATTTAGTATTAAGAGTTGCCCCCAACACACATATGAGTTCAACCCAGGTACATTAATTCATACCTAAAAGCAGCCTTTGGCGGCACAGCAATGCAAAAGATATCTACTTTCTTGTTTGCATGTATCTTTTTAATTAAAGGTTTTATTTATGCCAAAGAGTTGCTTTAAAACTATTGCTCATGAGCTTCTTTATACTTTTGTATTCATGCTCTGTGTGTTACTGCGGTGATAAATACAGTCTGTAATGCACCTGGAAAACAAGTTGTAGCATTGCACATCTTAATATGCAGAAAGGCACAGTTTGTCTTTACTATCATATATAATGAAAAGCCTCTGCAGCAGTGCAGTAAAAAGCTAGCCCATCACTTTCTGACTCCTGTACATTCTTGTATGAAGCAAGGGTCAATATGAATTTGAGGATCTAGGACCCTACCAAAAGTGTTAAAGCTCTCAGAACAGTCCCCAGCATTTAGCAATAGCTGCAGGCTGCTAGAAGATGCAGCAGTTTTTTTTTTGTATTTTTATTTTTCTAGAGGCAGGATCAATTTAAATATCGACTCTAGGTTTTCTTGAGTACGATAAGCCCTGCTTATGAATCTTGAATGTAATTTATTTTACCACAGCTCATACACACATATAATTTAATCATACCATTTTGCACTTGCCTCACTAGAATTAGCATTGTAACCATGATATTAAATGGTAATGTATGCAGTTGCAAATCTGTGATTACCTTTAATAATAGTAATAACTGATATCAAAATTAGCACCAGTAAATGTGTTGAATAGAGATTCATGTAGGATCAAGTATTTGGTTATTTAAAATGCCTCCTGCACCTAAAATTGGGTGAAAAGGTCGGACTTCTTTGTCATTTGTAAGTATTTTTTCTACAATGTATATGTCATACTAAAGAAAATCAGAAACTCAAGTCCACTAACAAACTGGTGTCCCCTTTTGAAAATGCAAGGCTCACAGACATCAGCTTTGAGAGAGTAGATCTTTTTTGGTACAGAATATCTTTTTACAGGAATCACATCAAGGCCTAACAGAAATGGGGATCACTTTTATAACTATGACATAGATCACTGCTCAGGTACTGGTACAACAGTACAGACACAGTTTTGGACACTTTTAACACCAAATGACAGTCCCATGGACTGTTTGGCATGCTAATTTGGAAAAAAACAGACCTGAAAAGTGTTTGGCATGCTTAACTTACATGATAGATGATAGTCTTGACAGCTTCTTTCGTGTAGGGGGAGGTCCGGCTGTAGTATGCTATATCCAAAGCCAAAACTGTTTTTTTTTACATTTTGGATTAAGTAGGCATTGGTAAAACCTCTCTCAAGTTTTGTTTTTGTAGTCTGTGTTCCAAAGAGGACTTTTTTCCTTCACTTCCTGTTGTGTAGACCTAATGGGAAATAAAAGGAAAAATTCCCTTTTCGTTTTCCCAAAACAGGTGGCTCCATTGGCGGCATCTGTGCTACAAATTGCTCAGGGTTAAAAGTGGCCTTAGAATATTTTCCCTCTTTGTGACAACTCCAAATTGTAAATTTCCCATCACTTGGTGACAATGGTCTTCAGAAAGAGGGGATAATTCCCCCAGCAGGGACAAAGACATCAATAAAAACCTAAAAGACATCTAACGCCTTCCCACTCAAACTTTAGATTCACTGGAACACTGCAGTTTTAAGAACATGCAATGGCACATGCAGTCCGCCTTGAAGGGATTTCCACTAGTTAAAATATAACTAAAGGCAAATTTTTTTTTCAAAGCTTTGAATAGAGGGGAGAGAGATTAGAATGCTTGTCAGATTTCTATTGCTATCTGTGCCCCCATTAGGGTGATTTAACCTCTCTATTTGTCCTTGTTACCATTATCCCAATCCCAAATTTTGAGTTGCATCCAGAAAAGTAATAGAGGGGAAATCTTCCAATGAGGACATTAGTTCTACTGACCTGGGGGACCCTAAAGAATTCCCTTAATTTATAGGGATTTCCTCTCACTTCTTGTTTGGCTATGGGACAGGAAGTGAAGGAAAATCTCTGGGACACATATGGCGAAAAATTATCAGAGATTATAACCCTCTCTTGCTCAATCCAAAATGAAAAAAAAAGTTTTGCCTACAGTTCTACATTAACCCAAATAGGTACTTAACTGTGCTGTCACTACATGGGATTCCATTGTACTTGATACTTATTTTAAACATGCATTTCCAGTGAAATACAATACCCTACACATTTGGACTAAATAAACTTCATGCTACATCTCACAAAGTTTGATACTATTATGGATTCCTTCTAATACAGTTATAACTATACAGGCACCATACCTGTTTTTGCTTAGTTTCAGAAAATACCTCCAACTTTTTTTACAAGGTTAAAAAGTTCTGTGATGTGACCTCTTCTTGTGCATCTCTTCTTCCCGATAGTGTTTGTGTGTGCGTAGAGGGGGGGGGTTCAGGACTCTGTGCAGACATACAGTGTGCCTGTATTCCATAGTCTGTTCAGCTGGAGGCATGATGCAGGCTGTGCTTGAGCAGGGGGCATGTTCAAGTGGCAGGCTGTGATTGGGAGAGGGTGTGCATCAGATGCAGGCTCTAACTGGTGGGGGGCATGGTGGCCAGCCAATGGATGAAAAGTTACTATGAAAGCACAGTTGACCTTCTATGCTTTGTGTGGTCAGTTTAGAACAAGGAAGAAAGGTGACTTGAAGGATCAAGCAGGTACTTCAGATGAAATAAGTGCATGAAAATGATGGAGACTAAGATTTTAAAATACATATATGTGAGCTCACACATAAAATGTATATCTATGAAGCAGCATTGTCTCTAGGCTGCTCATGTGATTTGATTATAAACACCTCTCCCTCTCTTTATCTCCATCACATAGGGAGGAGGTGTTCTATAGTTCACAGAAGAGAATTAGGAAAGCTAATTAAAATATTTGAAATTTGCAGCTTGTTTTCTCATGACAGGTTTAAGTAACGTAAACAATGGGACCTTTGTTTTCTATGATGGGGCTATTATAAAGAGACATTGCAATGCGCTCTTATGCCCCGTACACACGGTCGGATTTTCCGATGGAAAATGTGTGATAGGACCTTGTTGTCGGAAATTCTGACCATGTGTAGGCTCCATCACACATTTTCCATTGGATTTTCCGACACACAAAGTTTGAGAGCTTGCTATAAAATTTTCCGACAACAAAATCCGTTGTCGGAAATTCCGATCGTGTGTACACAAATCCGACGGACAAAGTGCCACGCATGCTCAGAATAAATAAAGAGATGAAAGCTATTGGCCACTGCCCCGTTTATAGTCCCGATGTACGTGTTTTACGTCACCGCGTTTAGAACGATCGGATTTTCCGACAACTTTGTGTGACCGTGTGTATGCAAGACAAGTTTGAGCCAACAGCCGTTGGAAAAAATCCTAGGATTTTGTTGTCGGAATGTCCGAACAAAGTCCGACCGTGTGTACGGGGCATTACAGTTAGGGATGAGAAGTTAAATATTTCCAAAATAACTTGAAATATCTCTAACTAGAAGTAATAAATGGTAAGATTTTGTGAAAAGTTGAGTCATCTGTCAACTTCTACAAAGCTTAAAAATGCGACATGCGCTCATATAACTTAACACACTTTATACATAATGTATGACTGTCTTCAGTAGTTAAGAGAAAGTCGCATTATAGATATTTTAATAAAGTTCTTGTTTTTTTTTTTCTTCTAAAATTCAAGTTAGGGGAATAAGATTTTAATGATTACAGTGTTGCTGACAAGCATGTATATATAAGTTCTATGAGAAAGTTTTTGAGCCATACCCACATTGACATAAGAACATCTCCTCCCGCCTCCTCTTCAGCTTTTGGATATATATTTTTTTGTTTTGTTTTTTTGGGAGTGGTTGCCTGGTTTTGACAGATGGGCTAGGTCATGGGTGCTCAACCTGTAGCCCTCCAGCTTTTGCAGAACTATAATTCCCATGATGCATTGCAAGGCTGACAGTTACAAACATGACTCCCAAAGAGAGAGGCATGATGGGACTTGAAGTTCTGCAACAGCTGGAGGGCCACAGGTTGAGCACCCATGGCCTAGGCTATCCGAGCGAAAGCCCCCCCCCCTGCCCGCAGCCTCTTGGGACTTGTCCCAGAAGGCTGCAGAACCATTCAAAGTGCAATGTGGCTCACTCATGCACAGTGGGAATTGGGCTGTGAAGCTGGAAGAAGTCACTGCTGACTTCCAACAGTTAGCATGGTAGTGTCAGAGACCCAGCACGGATGAAGACATCGCTGGATCCCTGTACAGGTAAGTGTCCTTTTATTAAAAGTCAGCAGTTACAGAATTTAAAGCTGCTGACATTTTGGGGTTTTTTTTTGGGGGGGGGGGGGGGAACTGAAGAACTGCTTTAAGGATCTCCTAAAGGACAGTTTTGCTTTCAGTACAAAATCCCCAAGCTCACAATCCCTTGCTCACTGACCTGATTTAATTCAGACATCCCCAGCCAGGTGCCCATTTACTTTTGCCTGACAGCAACAAAATCTTTTTTGCAATCAACTGTGGTCCACAAAACAGCAGCCAGTCCAAAAGATGGAGACTTATTCAGGTTTCAACCATTTTCAAATCTGAAAAATGTCAGTTTTATTATTTTTTAATAATTTTAAAAGCTGTTGTAGTAAATACAGTTTCATAAGAGGGTTTACTTAGACTTTAAGGGAGAAGTGTGAGAATTAAAAAAAGTCAAACATACATACTCATCCCCATGCTGCAGCATTGGTCTGATGCTGCAGCTGTCCCACTCTGGCTCTAAGCCTGAGTACTGAGCAATCACATGACCGCTGATCGCTCAGCTCTTGGTCTTCTTTGTCAATCACAACCTCTGCTCTGCCCCTTCAATGCTCAATGAAGCATCAAGCTGGGGAAGGGCAGGAATGGCTGTCTCAGGCTCTCAGCAGCAGACTTTAAGGCATCTGGGTTGCTCTGTGACATCAGCCAACAGCAGACTTTAGCCCAATTTTGGGTCACAAGAGAAATCAAGTAGGTTTACTGCAACAGGAGACCAACAGAAGAAGTATGATCAAAAACCCTTTGGCCATAGTTCTCTTTTAAAGGGTTCTCAGTATTTTTAGCTGGCCATCTGTATAATAAGATATTACTGTGAACATTTAAAGAAAACATCATTTTTAAACTTACAAAAATGTAACCAAGAAAGAAAAAACAACAATCAACAGAAAAGAAATGCATTAAACTAAATGTACATTAACATATGCTTAAAAAAACAAAACCATTATATAGCATTACTTCCCAGAAAGTTGTAGTAATTGGTCGCTTTCTGAGAAACTTTATAGATATACCAGTTTAGAATCTGATTGTGTGTCGTTACCATTCAGAGTAAATGAAGCACAGCAAAAGTGAATACCATTTAGTTAGACATTAATACAAACGTCATTGCGTACTATAACTGTTAAATGCTGTCTAGCCTCTGAGCAGTTTTGGTTTGAGTCCAAGGTTGGCTCTTTGAAAATCCATGTCATAAATTTGCATCTGTACATAAACACAGTATGTTGCAGACAGGAGTCGTAAAGGCTGTCTGCAAAGCTCTGATACAATAGTTTAATGCACCCATTTGTGTGTGGCAGTGTTTCAAAGCAACCACCAGTACAGAACTAAACCCCAACAATAACAACTCAAGTGCTCTAAAGCAAAATAATCAATTCATAACACAAACTTTTTGCATTTTCTAGTAGCAGCTGTTGTTTCTGATTTAATCATTGTACAGTACCATTTACACAACACTGCTGCTGTCCAAGGTACTTAAATATCTACATTTCCTTTTAAATGGAAGTGTATAGTGGTTTTGTTTTGTGCATATTTTGTTTCTTTTATTATGGTCAGGACTGAAAGATATATATTTTTAAAGCAATGTTTTCTTTGCAAGCATTGCATATTGATATGATGTATTCCTTTAGCCATCAAAACAGTAGGTGGGGCTTTTTGATACTTTTTTACATGTTTTTGTGTATTTCTTTTGCTCCTCTGTTGTGAATAAAGCCTCCCATTTACAGAGCTCAGTACCTGTAGCTGAAATGTACATATATAAATGAATGAGTCATTCATAAGTCCATCAAGTTCAACCAAAAAAAAAAAAATACAATCCCATATACACATACTTACACCAACAGTTGATCCAGAGGAAGGCAAAAAACCCCAGCAAAACATGCTCCAATTTGCTACAGCAGGGGAAAAAATTCCTTTCTGATCCCCGGAGAGGCAATCGGATTTACCCTGGATCAACTTTACCTATAAATGTTAGTACCCAGTTATATTGTGTACATTTAGGAAAGAATCCAGGCCTTTTTAATTTCTTTATTTTTCTCTTTTTCTTTTTTTTAAACAAGGACAAAAAAACTTAAATGAACAATCTTTCCATAGCTTAACATTCCATTCCTGTGTATACACAGCACAAAATACAATAAATCAATACATTCGATTCCCTTTATACCTGATCTTTCCTATAATGATATCCAATGAAGCTAAAAAACACTAAGTAGGAGGGGGAGGAAAAAAAAAACACAAGAAAACAAAACAGAACAGGAGATTAAATGGGGAAATTTTGCCCTCTAAAATCCACCTCCAGTGCTGTTATTTTATGCCAGGTCCTGGGACAACACTGTACCAAGATCTGGCCAGTATGTGGCTACTACCTTCTAGTATTTCAACTTCAGCCATTATTTGTAGTTCATTTTCATTCCTCTCCTTGCTTCCCCCTCCCCCCAAAAAAAAACAAAACAAAAAAAAAAACCCAAGTTCCCATTTTCATCTCTTCCTCACCCCCCCCCCCCTCTCTAAGTTGTATCAATTTTCTTTTTTCCTTCCTCTGAAGAAATATAGCAATTCCATGGTGTCCAGATTTCCAAATATATTTCTCTTTTTTTCCTGGCTGTCCATACTAGGTCTTCCATCCTGTTCACCTCCTCCACTTTCCTAAGCCACATACTCACAGTAGGTGGTTGTGTCTGTTTCCACCTAAGGGGTATGCATGCCTTGGCTGCATTCACTAAATGACACAGGATGGAATTCCTATATGTTTTCCTTGGGAAAGAAATAACGCTGGGTCTTCGCTTATCTCTGCTTCACTACATTATTGAATGATCTCCCGTACTTCCTTCCAGAATTTCTCAACTCTCGGGCAGGACCAAAACACATGTAACAGGGTTCCCTGTTCCCTCTGAAATCTCCAGCATTCACTTGATGTGTTCGGGAAACACTTTTGAAGCATTTGTTCGGTCTATACCATTTTGAGATAATTTTATAATTTGTTTCCTGTAACTTTGTACATGTCGCTGTTTTAAATATGGATTGCATCATATTTGTTTTCTGATCCTCCGAAAAGGTCCTCCCCAGATCTATTTCCCATTTTCAAAAGAAGGGCAACTGAAAGTTCTCCGGTGGTTTAGACAGTAACACATACATTTTAGATATTGCATGCGTGATTGGCTCCTTTTCCATACAACATTTCTCAAATGGCGTAAAACTACGGTCCAAAAGACCTGGTAGTATCTCAGTATTTAATAAGTGTCTTAATTGTGCAGCTTCCCAGAAATCTAATTGAAAAGGGTCTTTTCTGTCCATCAATTCCTGCAGTGTTGGCCATTTACCTGATCTTATAAAGTGCAAAGCCTGATATAATCCTCGTTTAATCAGTACCTCAAAAGGTCCTTTCTGTGTACCTGGTATGAATTGCGGGTTACCTAATATAGGTACCAAAGGTGAGTTCTGTGTAGATATCCTATCCTTGGATAAGAGGTTATAACATACCTGTAATGTAGGTCCTATTGTTGGGTGCAACTTAGTATCAGATGCAAGATTTCTCTATGTAATAACTCCCTACACTGTGCTTACTCTAGACTAGGCCAGATTTTCAGATCTCCATGTCGACACCAATCCAACAGTCGGCCTAGATGTACTGCCTGATAATATTTATACATATTGGGTACCGCCAACCCCCCATATTGTTTTGGTAGTGACAATAATGTCCTCCTAATCCTTGGTTGTCTATGCGCCCAGATAAATTTTGTAAATAATGTTTGGATATTTCTGAAGAATTTCCTCAGTATTGAAATTGGAAGTGCCTGAAGAAGGTATAAGAATTTTGGTAAGATAGTCATTTTAATTATATTACTTCTTCAGAACCAGGAATGTAATCCCTTATGCCAGCCCTCCAGTAGTCCACGTACTTTACTTAGTACTGACAAAAAATTTAGTTCATATATTTTAGTGGGATCTACTGCAATGCAGGTCCCTAAGTACTTCAGACACTGGTCCGTCCATTTAAATTTGTAATTTAATTTTATTGACTTCATCATTTCCTTCGGGACTGCTACCATTAAAGCCTCTGACTTGGAAAGATTTATTTTAAAGTAAGATAATGTACTATACAGCTCAATTTCCTTAAAAAGATTTGGATATGTATATCATCTGCATATGCTGCTACTTTATATTGAATTCCTCCTATACCTACTACCCAGATGTCCCTATTAAGCCGTATCCTACATAAAAAGGGTTCAAGGGTCAGCGCAAACAGTAAAGGGGACAACGGACATCCCTGTCTTGTCCCATTCATTATTGCAAAGGATGGGGAGACTACTCTGTTTACCTTCACTTGGGCTGTAGGCCCTTTATACATGCTTGCGATCCATCTGATCATTTTCCCTCCTAATTTTATATGTTGAAGGACCGCAAACATAAACCCCCACCCCACCCGGTCAAAAGCCTTCTCTGCGTCTGTTCCAAGGAATACACAGGGAGTCCCGATCGATTTGGCTATATGCATCAAATTCAAGGCTTTGATGGTATTGTCTGTTGCTTCTCTTGTTGGTACAAATCCCACTTGATCTTGATGGATCAAAGAAGGGAGTTGCTGTTGTAACTTCATGGCTATTATCTTACTAAATATTTTCAAATCGGCATTTAATAAAGATATTGGCCTATAGCTTCCACATTGCTTTGGGTCCTTACCCTCTTTTGGTATCACCGATATCATAGCTTTCACTGTCTCTGAATGGAACAAGGCTGTATCCCCTAGTTCATTAAACATTTTTTCCGGTGTACCGAAAGACCATCCGGTGTACCGAAAGACCATCCGGACCAGGCCTTTTTAAAAGCAATTGACTGAGCTTGCCAGAACCACCTCTGGAGGGAGTCTATTCCACATTTTCAAAACTCTTATTGTGAAAAAACCTTTCTGTATTTGGAGATGAAATCCTTTTTCCTCTAGATGTAAAAAGTGTCCCCTATTCCTCTGTGATGACCTTAAAGTGAATAACTCAACACCGAGTTCATGATAGGGACCACTTATGTATTTGTACATGTTGATCATACCCCCCTTAATCTCCTCTTCTCAAGAGGGAATAGATTCAGTTCCTCTGATCTTTCCTCATAGCTGAGCTCCTCCATGCCTTCTATCAGTTTGGTTGCCCTTCTCTGCACTTTCTCCAGTTCCCCTGAAATCCTTTTTGAGAACTGGTGCCCAAAACTGAACTGCTTATTCCAGATGAGGTCTTACTAATGGTTTGTACAGGGGCAAAATGATATCTCTCTCTCTGGAGTCCATACCTCTCTTAATACATGAAAGGAATTTGCTCACTTTGGAAACTGCAGCTTGCCATTGCATGCTATTATTGAGCTCATGATCTACCAAAACCCCCAGATCCTTCTCCGCTATTGGTTCCCCCAGCTGTATGCATGCATATTCTTAGCCCCCAAGCACATAACTTTACATTTATCAACATTAAACCTCATTTGCCACTTAGTTGCCCAATTAGACAGTGCATTGAGGACGACTTGTAAATTGGAGACATCCTGTAAGGACGTTATTCCACTACATAGCTTAGTGTCAAAAACAGAAATGTTACTTTTAATCCCAGGCCCTATATCATTTATAAAGATATTAAAAAGTCAGAGGAGCAACACATCCCCCCTCCAGCACCTCACTGTGCAGTAGGATGTAGAAGGGGTGGGTGCTAAGCTGGGCACCTGAAACAGGGTACAGGGTCACTTTCCCGGCACAGTGGGGTATCTTTACTTTTGTCTAGCACAGTGTACACTTGAACAAATAACTGGACTCCATGCATGCACTTAATTAACTCTTCTGTACAGTCTGAGGACCTCGGTGGTGCAGATCTTCTCCCATAGCTATGGGAGATGGATCACTGCAGCATTAACCACTACCTGCCTACAAGTAGGTAGAGTATCTTATAATGGCCTAATATAAGGAAAAAGTGATATAACTTTAACTATGTCAGTGGCTAAGCAGAATGTTTGAACCAAGGCAAATACAAATTTCTTTTTTTTTTTCCTTTTTTTTAATTTAAAATTTTTATTGAAACAAAAGAATAAGTGTAACATGAATTATCCCTCGCAGGGAAATCGCACCAAAAAATAAAAAAAAAGAATATAAAATCTAATAGTGGTATACGAGTTGACACAATATACCAAGTATCGCTTGGACAGATCTGCTGTCTTTAACAAGGATGGAACTGAGGGAGACATACATTTTGAGAAGGCAAAATGCACCTAGACAGTTAGGAAATAAACCACCATCTGCCTTGGAGCCTCAACACCCCAAATGGGATCAGACTGTATTTGGGCCTCAAGGTCTCCTGGCTTTTGGAAACAAAGCTTGTCAAAGTACATTATTATGGGGGAACATAATTACACATGGACCCCCGTTGAAAACCTGAAAAGAGAATCTTCCTCACGAAAAAAAAAAAAAAATAAATAAAAATTTGATCTGTTCCAGAGGTAACTGAGGGAATGAAAAGCAGCAAAACCACAACAACTTATGCCAAAAACAATTTGGTGCAATAAAACTGGAGAGAGGAATTCTTGAAACATTCACATCAAGTCCACTCACCAGCAGGTACTGATAAGGAGAGTGGATATTGAGGTAAAGAAAAGAAGAGAGAGAAAAATAGAATGAGGCATAATGAAAAAAAAAGAGAAAAAGGATAAGGGGGGGAGCAAGGAGGGGTTATTGTGGGAGAGGTGCCTGCTTCAAGGAGAGCTAGAGTGAGTATGGAGGATTACTTTCGGAGAATCTTCGAAGTATATGAGTTGAACCAGTATAAAAGGGAAACCCCAATATATCGGGCCCAGGGTTCCCAAATTCGTTTGAATTTTTCAGTTTTATCAAGGATAGTGTTAGAGGTTTTTTCCTGAAACATGATCCAGGTAACTTTCTGTTTGGTTAAATATATAGAGACCTTTGGGGATTTCCAGGCCTGAGCTTTTGTCAGTTTAGCTCCAGTGAGGATATAGTGGGACAAAATTTGGTAATTTTTAGAGAGTTTGGGAATTTTCTGGTTCAGGTGGGCTATTGTCGGGATTTGGGGGACTGCAGAGCCAGTGACTCTGCGGATTAGCTGGAAAAGTTTATTCCAGTAGCCCCTAATCCTAGGGCACTCCCAAAAAATATGAAGGAGAGATCCCAACTGTCCACATCCTCTGAAGCATAGGGGGGAAGACTGTGGATAAAATTTAGCTAGGCGTGTTGGAACCAGATACCAGCGTGATAAGACCTTGAGGTCTGCTTCAATTAGGGAAGTGTTTAGAATCCCTTTGTAGGCGCTTGTGAAGTGGGAGTGGCAGGTGTCTAGGTCCCATTCAAGCTCAAGTTCACACTCCCAGCTCAGCATATATGACGCTTTTTCAAGCGGTTCAGCTAAGGCTGAGTAAATCAGGGAGATACCCCCCCTCATGTCCATGGCCGTGGAACACCACTGTTCTTAAGGGGTAACAGTTAGGGGGAGCGATTCCTGGGAGGAAATAGAATGTAGAAAGTGGGCTATCCGATAGAAGCGGAATTTTTCTGTGGCAGGCATTTCAGGTTTCGAGATGCATTGGGTCAGTTTAAGGGGGCCACTTGAATTGACAAAGTGTCCTATTCGATATAGACCTTTGTCAAGCCACCATTGAAATGCCCTGATATCCATCCCTGGTGGGAATAGGGGGTTATTGAAAATGTGGGCTAGGTGTTGCCACCTGGATGTTATGGTATTTAATTTGTGTAAAGAGTCACATATAGCTAAAGAGTGAGAAAGGGTAGGGGATAGGATCGGGGGTCTAGATTTAGGGGGGTGCCAAATAAGGTAGTCAATAGTAAAGTTGGGGACAGCCTGTCTCTCTATTCCTATCCAGTCAGGCTTAGGTCCTCTGGAGTAAATAGCTGATATTTGGCCTAGCTGAGCTGCCTGGTAGTACCACCAGATATTGGGTAAACCTAAGCCTCCTTTCCGTCTGGGCCTGAAGAGGGTCTTTTTGGGAAGTCTGTGATTTAATTTAAATATAAAGATAAATCAGCGCGAAAAATGTATAATATTGCTCAGCAGCTGAACACCAGGGTCAATAATCAAATCCCTAAAGCAATAATGTAAACAGATGGTGCAGCACTAATAGAGAACAAATGGATAACATAGAAATAGCAAACATACAGAATAATGTACAAAATATCCAATAATATCTGTCACATTAGGAAAGCAAACATGCAGACTACTATATGATGTGAAACATGTCCAATAGTGTCTATAAAGTGTCAGACCACACAGGACACAGTAATAAACACATATCTACAAAGTTCATGAAGGCAAGGAAAAATCCATGGATCATCCAATGATTCCAAACACTCGTGTCAGATCAAACAGCAAGCTGAGAGAGGGTGACAAATCGATGTGCCCACCACCAATGTTCAGAGTGGCCTCTCACCTGATAGTATGGCCCCATTAATTACAGAGGGTCATAATAGGCATTCCCTTTAAGGGTCATATGGACATGAAGCGCAGCAGATCAGCATACAGAGACTTCCATCATGACGCTGGATCAAGACACTCAGGCTTGAGCGATGCGATGTAAACACAGTACACAAGGAAACACGATGGCCGCGGGTGACGTCACGACGTATCCTCGTTCTGGACGCGTTGCGTCCCAGTGAGTGGGGACTTCTTCAGTCTGCTGTGTTTACATCGCATCGCTCAAGCCAGTTTACTTGCACTTGCTATAGTGCTAGATCTGTGAGTGTTTTCTTTTATCCTTTTAAATAAATTGTTTATACGGAGAGCACTATTTTTGCCATCTTTTATTCCATATGCTACTGCACTGCCTGAGTGTCTTGATCCAGCGTCATGATGGAAGTCTCTGTATGCTAATCTGCTGCGCTTCATGTCCATATGACCCTTAAAGGGAATGCCTATTATGACCTTCTGTAATTAAAGGATCCATACTATCAGGTGAGAGGCTACTCTGAACATTGGTGGTGTGCACATGGATTTGTCACCCTCTCGGCATGCTGTTTGATCTGACACGAGTGTTTGGAATCATTGGATGATCCATGGATTTTTCCTTGCCTTCATGAACTTTGTAGATATGTGTTTATTACTGTGTCCTGTGTGTTCTGACACTTTATAGACACTATTGGACATTTTTCACATCATATAGTATTCTGCATGTTTGCTTTCCTAATGTGACATATATTATTGGATATTTTGTACATTATTCTGTATGTTTGCTATTTCTGTGTTATCTATTTGTCCTCTATTAGCGCTGCACCATCTGTTTACATTACTGTGATTTAATTTGCCTCAGGTAAATCGAATTAGTGAAGACTGTAGGTTCTGGATCTGGAGTTTGGGGATCGATATAGGAAGGGAGCAAAATAGGTATAATAACCTTGGAAGGAGGGTCATTTTGATAGCGTTTATCTTATCTAGCCAGGATAGTTTGTGTAGTGACCATTGATCAAGATCATTCTTAAGCTTTTTGAACACGGGTGGATAATTGTATTTATAAAGTTGGTCAATGTTGGAAGTCAGGTGGACGCCCAGGTAAGGTATGGAGGAATTACTCCAAGCGAAGGGGAAGTGGTTCCATAGTCTATCAACCAGGGACGCAGGATCTGAAATATTAAGGTCAACTGATTTAGACATATTAACTAGCAATCCTGAGAACCGACCAAATTTGTGAAGGAGTTTTAAGACATTAGGGGTGGAAATGAGGGGGGAGGTTATAAAAAGAAGGACGTGCATTTATGTGTAGAGTGGCTGTATTTGACTCCGTGAATGTCTGGGTGATTTCTAATGGCAATGGCTAACGTTTATATCCCTATGGCAAAAAGGAGGGGGGAAAGTGGGCAGCCTTATCTCGTTCCCTTGTTGATGGAAAAGGGGTCAGAGAGGTGTCCCTGGATTCTGATCTGGGTCTTTGGGTGGGAGTAAAGGGCTTCTAGAAGGTTAATAAAGTGTGAGCCAAAACCCCACTTTTCTAAGATATTAAAAAGGTAAGACCATGTAATGGTATCAAAGGCCTTCTGGAGGTCAATGGATAAGAGAAAGCCTTCTTGGCTGGGTGGAATCGAGAATGCCTGGGATCTGCGAAAGTCTGATTTGGTAAGCTCTCCTTGAAGGCACCTGGAGGGGGGGAAGTAAGGGAAGACCAGGAAGGAAAAAGAGAAAAGAATAAGAGAGGACAAGTTCAGCATATGAAATATCATGGACTCTCTAATAGCAGGGTTGGGAGGCCAAGACCTGCTCCAAAGCCCTAAAAATTTGTAGGGTACGGATAAAGGGCAACCCAAAATTGGGTCGCAGACCTGGTGTCATCGCGGGAGGGAAACTCCTCAAGGTCACAGCAGGTGGAGTGGCAAGCAGCCCCACTCCGGCCACAGGGCACCTTAGTAAATATAGTCTGGGGATGATCCCCATAAAAGATAAACATATGTTATGCAGGAGGTGTCATCAAAACATGCAAGAAAAAAAAGAAAAAAAAGGGTGTATCTTCCAACCTGAGACAAAAACATTAAAAGAAAAGAGCAAAAAACCTTAAGCAAGCATTTAAGTCAGCCTTTTGGGCACAGTACCAAGGGTAAAGATGGGGGAAGGGGTAGGGGAGAGGAGAGAGAAGGTTAGGGGGGAAGGGGAGGGGAGAAGAGGGTAAGGGGTAGGGGGGTTTGAGTAAAAAAATCCGGGGTTGAGGACTGTACCAGTCCTTAAAGTCCAAGTCCACCAAATGACTGGGTAACTGCAGTTTTCGTGGAATAGAGGGGAGAGTGGGAAAGTGGGTCTTGAAAGAGAGAAAATATCAAAGACCGGCAAGTCCCGTGAAGGACTAAGAGCGTGTGGGAGTAGCCATTACACCATCCAGGGATCCAGATAGGATGGAAAAATTAGAATCAGACCCCTAAGGGGTCAGTTGGACCCGGTGTTCATTTTGGGGGGATAGAGTCACTGTGTCTCTTAGATTGCTGTTTCACCCACAGTGGAGTGAGGGGGCTATTCGGAGGAGGTCTCTTGGATGAGCTTGGGCGGTTCTCTGTTTGGTGCGGAGGAAGTCCTTGCGAAATGAATCCAAGTTGAAGAAGAATACGTTCCCCATTTTGAAAGTTCGTAAAGCTGTAGGATTTATCTTTGTACTGGAATTGCAGGCTGAAGAGAAAGCCCCATCTGTACTTTATCATCTTCTGGGTGAGGATGTCAAGCAGAGGTGCATAGCTTCTGTGTCTCTGCATGGAGGAGCCGCGGCTGCCATCTTGGGAGGCTCAGGGATGTCCAGGCCGAAGTTCAGCTGGCGATTCACGTCCTTTTTGGGGTGTCCTCCCGACATCCAGGTGGATGCCCAGCATTGTCCAGGGATCAGTGAGGGTCTCCCTGAGGGGATCTGCTGAAAAAAGCCGGTGTTAGGTGCACTGGAGGGCCGGAGCAGTGTGGAACTACTGGCTAGTAGGGATGAGCCGAACACCCCCCTGTTCGGTTCGCACCAGAACATGCGAACAGGAAAAAAGTTTGTTCGAACATGCGAACACCGTTAAAGTCTATGGGACACGAACATGAATAATCAAAAGTGCTAATTTTAAAGGCTTATATGCAAGTTATTGTCATAAAAAGTGTTTGGGGACCTGGGTCCTGCCCCAGGGGACATGGATCAATGCAAAAAAAAGTTTTAAAAACGGCCGTTTTTTCAGGAGCAGTGATTTTAATAATGCTTAAAGTCAAACAATAAAAGTGTAATATCCCTTTAAATTTGGTAGCTGGGGGGTGTCTATAGTATGCCTGTAAAGGGGCGCATGTTTCCTGTGTTTAGAACAGTCTGACAGCAAAATGACATTTTGAAGGAAAAAACTCATTTAAAACTACCCGCGGCTATTGCATTGCCGACAATACACATAGAAGTTCATTGATAAAAACGGCATGGGAATTCCCCAAAGGGGAACCCCGAACCAAAATTAAAAAAAAAAAATGACGTGGGAGTCCTCCTAAATTCCATACCAGGCCCTTCAGGTCTGGTATGGATATTAAGGGGAACCTCGGCCAAAATTTAAAAAAAAAAATGACGTGGGGTTCCCCCTAAATTCCATACCAGACCCTTCAGGTCTGGTATGGATTTTAAGGGGAACCCCGCGCCAAAAAAAAAAAAAAAACGGCGTGGGGTCCCCCCAAAAATCCATACCAGACCCTTATCCGAGCACGCAACCTGGCAGGCCGCAGGAAAAGAGGGGGGGACGAGAGTGCGGCCCCCCTCCCTCCTGAACCGTACCAGGCCACATGCCCTCAACATTGGGAGGGTGCTTTGGGGTAGCCCCCCAAAACACCTTGTCCCCATGTTGATGAGGACAAGGGCCTCATCCCCACAACCCTGGCCGGTGGTTGTGGGGGTCTGCGGGCGGGGGGCTTATCGGAATCTGGAAGCCCCCTTTAACAAGGTGACCCCCAGATCCTGGCCCCCCCCTGTGTGAAATGGTAAGGGGGTACATAAGTACCCCTACCATTTCACGAAAAAAGTGTCAAAAATGTTAAAAATGACAAGAGACAGTTTTTGACAATTCCTTTATTTAAATGCTTCTTCTTTCTTCTATCTTCCTTCATCTTCTGGTTCTTCTGGCTCTTCTGGTTCTTCTGGTTCTTCCTCCGGCGTTCTCGTCCAGCATCTCCTCCGCGGCGTCTTCTGTCTTCTTCTCCTCGGGCCGCTCCGCACCCATGGCATGGGGGGGAGGCTCCCGCTCTTCTCTTCTTCTCTTCTTCTTTTCTTCTTTTCTTCTCTTCTTCTCTTCTTCTCTTCTTCATTTTCTTCTCCGGGCCGCTCCGCAATCCATGCTGGCATTGAGGGAGGCTCCCGCTGTGTGACGGCGCTCCTCGTCTGACAGTTCTTAAATAACGGGGGGCGGGGCCACCCGGTGACCCCGCCCCCCTCTGACGCACGGTGACTTGACGGGACTTCCCTGTGGCATTCCCCGTGACGTCACAGGGAAATCCCGTCAAGTCACCGTGCGTCAGAGGGGGGCGGGGTCACCGGGTGGCCCCGCCCCCCCCGTTATTTAAGAACTGTCAGACGAGGAGCGCCGTCACACAGCGGGAGCCTCCCTCCATGCCAGCATGGATTGCGGAGCGGCCCGGAGAAGAAAATAAAGAAGAGAAGAAGAGAAGAAAAGAAGAAGAGAAGAAGAGAAGAGCGGGAGCCTCCCCCCCATGCCATGGGTGCGGAGCGGCCCGAGGAGAAGAAGATAGAAGACGCCGCGGAGGAGATGCTGGACGAGAACGCCGGAGGAAGAACCAGAAGAGCCAGAAGAACCAGAAGATGAAGGAAGATAGAAGAAGCATTTAAATAAAGGAATTGTCAAAAACTGTCTCTTGTCATTTTTAACATTTTTGACACTTTTTTCGTGAAATGGTAGGGGTACTTATGTACCCCCTTACCATTTCACACAGGGGGGGGGGGCGGGATCTGGGGGTCACCTTGTTAAAGGGGGCTTCCAGATTCCGATAAGCCCCCCACCCGCAGACCCCCACAACCACCGGCCAGGGTTGTGGGGATGAGGCCCTTGTCCTCATCAACATGGGGACAAGGTGTTTTGGGGGGTTACCCCAAAGCACCCTCCCAATGTTGAGGGCATGTGGCCTGGTACGGTTCAGGAGGGAGGGGGGGCCGCACTCTTGTCCCCCCCTCTTTTCCTGCGGCCTGCCAGGTTGCGTGCTCGGATAAGGGTCTGGTATGGATTTTTGGGGGGACCCCACGCCGTTTTTTTTTTTTTTTTTGGTGCGGGGTTCCCCTTAAAATCCATACCAGACCTGAAGGGTCTGGTATGGAATTTAGGGGGAACCCCACCTCATTTTTTTTTTTAAATTTTGGCCGGGGTTCCCCTTAATATCCATACCAGACCTGAAGGGCCTGGTATGGAATTTAGGGGGACCCCCACGTCATTTTTTTTTTAAATTTTGGTTCGGGGTTCCCCTTTGGGGAATTCCCATGCCGTTTTTATCAATGAACTTCTATGTGTATTGTCGGCAATGCAATAGCCGCGGGTAGTTTTAAATGAGTTTTTTCCTTCAAAATGTCATTTTGCTGTCAGACTGTTCTAAACACAGGAAACATGCGCCCCTTTACAGGCACACTATAGACACCCCCCAGGTATGAAATTTAAAGGGATATTACACTTTTATTGATTGACTTTAAGCATTATTAAAATCACTGCTCCTGAAAAAACGGCCGTTTTTAAAACTTTTTTTTGCATTGATCCATGTCCCCTGGGGCAGGACCCAGGTCCCCAAACACTTTTTATGACAATAACTTGCATATTAGCCTTTAAAATTAACACTTTTGATTTCTCCCATAGACTTTTAAAGGGTGTTCCGCGGCATTCGAATTTGCCGCGAACACCCCAAATTGTTCGCTGTTCGGTGAACTTGCGAACAGCCAATGTTCGAGTCGAACATGAGTTCGACTCGAACTCGAAGCTCATCCCTACTGGCTAGCGTGGCGCTCTGGAAGTCCTGCGCATGCGCACTGTGCAAATACAAGTTTTAAGTATTTTACATTTGAGGTTTTAGTGAAAGATCCTGGAGTGAATTCATTAAAGCATTTACAACACTTTTCTGGCAGTACAAGACCTTTAAACACTCCTGTGCCTAAGTCATAAAAGTCTTGCAACAGTTTTGTACACATTACTAACATCTGCAACAGTCAATGAATAGGAACACTATTGCAAGTATATATTTAAAATAACATTGACCTCAAATCATATATGTTTGGTCTTGAGATGCAAAGTGGAACTTCACTGTCTCAATCAACATTGTTTATTTGTATTCCTTTTGCCATTAGCAATAGTAAATTGATGGGAAAGTATATCATACATTATTTACTTGTTTTAAACTTTTCTTTTTAACATTTCTTCAGTTACTTTCTGGTTTCCATGCCTAGGCAAATTATGCCATTATGCTATACATCTCAGGAGTCTTCAGTAGGGGCTTTCTTAGCTATGCACACCCCATCCTGCTTGCATGTCTGAGCTAAGGGATGTATTCCAGGAGGCAAATGCTACATGAATCATCTGTCCTTACTCAAGGTGACCACGACCAGAAATGCTAGGGAGTGTTTTTCAAAGTGATTTCTCAACAAAATAAAGCATGGAGGCATGGATGGATGGGTGAGTTTGCTTTGAATATTAAAAATGAATTAAATAGTGTTTTCAGTGTTTGTGGTGCTCAGATGAAGTGTAGTTCCACTTTAAGCATTTCAGTTCTACCCACAGTGAAAAACACCATAGGTACAGTCAGGTTTTTTTTTCAGCAGGAATTGGGGGGGATGCAGTTCTGTCACCTCGAGCACTGAATGTATGTAATAACAAGGGGTGCTGGGGTGTAATGAAGTGTCCATTGATGCCAGCTTCTGGAGGATCTATTGTAGCTGGGGATTTGTAGTTTAGGGACGAGTCTATTGTTTCTGCGAGGGTATTATGTTTCTGGGAGGGTCAGCTGATGCTGGTAGGGATCTACAGTACTGGTAAGGAAAGAATCTATGGTGGCTGCTGGAGGGTCTAATAATGCTGTCTGTTGGAAGATCTATTGTTGCTGGTGGGGTCTATTGTTTCATGTGGTTGGTCTATTGTTGCTAGGGAGAACAATTTTGTTTCAGGGGTCCTTTTGTTGCTAGGAAGATCTATTGTTGCTGGTTGCGGGGATTTATTTTACTGCTTTTCTTGTTTTTTATTAACAAATTCCATACAAATTGCTTAGCACCACAAAATGATACTTGGTTCTGTATTCTCTAAAAGGGGTGGCACTGGGAAGAGGGTAGGGGATGGAACCAAGGGACAGTGTACAGAGGTGGGTAGAAGGCGGAAACAAGAGGTAACTTGGAAGGGGGGAGTACCTGCACCTTTTCATGAGAAAGAAAGCAATGATAACATTGTTGAAGATTTTAGTTCACATAAAGTAAAAAAAGACTTTGGATTCCTATCAGGATCAGAAGGCATACAGAACATGTTCTTAGTCTGAAAAAAAGAAAACAAATGCAGCCACCACAGCTAAGGACTGGTAATGTACAATAAATTATATTTATGTTCTGAGAATTAAATATACTTCAAGAAATTTTTCGGTCAACTGTCCTGCAGCCCAAAGTGGGTTTTTTCGTTTACAAACATATATTTGAGCAAGTACAAAAAAATATATATAATTGCATGGAGAGAATAGAGTGCACATCCAAAAAACAACCTATGATTATATAGGTGAATAGCTCTCTAACGGTCATTGAGTAAGAAAAATAATAAAACAACAACTTTTAGACTAAAAAAAAATCTAAATAAGGTAACACGGTAGTTTTTGCATTGTAATTAGACAGGGTACATTAAAGGTAAGCGACATGAATCTTTCTATATACGTGAAACAATAGTATTAGGTGCATTGTCTTCCAGGGCCACCCACTCGTCCGGGGAACTCAAATGGGGTAATAGGGAAGCCCTCCAAACTCAAGTTAAAACTGATGAGGCGACCAATTAGCCCACTTATGTTCAAAGAAGTGCATGGTATCCATGAGAGTGTGGTGTACTCT
The DNA here is from genome assembly GCF_042186555.1 of Aquarana catesbeiana. NCBI lineage: Eukaryota > Metazoa > Chordata > Amphibia > Anura > Ranidae > Aquarana > Aquarana catesbeiana. The sequence goes on along the minus strand of NC_133325.1, from coordinate 417,426,063 downwards.
TTCCATTAATTTCATGGATTCCAAGCAAAGGAGCACCTGTGCCCATGAAACCGAGGGACTCCGCCAGTTTAGGGCAATTGCCCAGTGGATGGCACTAAAAAGTGTGTGTGCCAGCTTTTGGTGGGGGGGGACCTCTGGGAGCTCTGTAAATAAGATGCATATCTGATAAGTCAGGGTCACGGGTTTTGGCATATGGGTTTCAATACCAAGCAGCTCCAGAATGCATTGAGAAGAGTGCTCCTGTCTTGACAACCCCTAAAACATGTATCTGGAACTAAGGGGAAAATCTTATGCAGTCTAAAGGGGGTATAGTACCAGCGGGTATGCAGCTTGACCACAGTCTCCTTAATGGCTGTGGAACGTGTGCATTTGTGCATGTTGGAGACCATGTCATACCAATCCTTCTCCGAGATCTCCTGGCCAATCTCCTTCTCCCATCTTAGCATAGCTGGTAATTTGGCTGTACTCTTGTGGTCATTAAGGTATTCATATAAAGTAGAGATAGTTCCCTTGTCCCTAGAGGCCACCCCACAAAGGTTCTTGAATGGTGTCACAGCCCCATCAACCGCTTGAGGTAACATCTTAGAGAAGAAATGCCTAACTTGTAGGTATTTATAGAATTTGGAGCTGTGAAGGGCATAATTCTGTTGGAGATGTTCAAATGAACAAAAGGATGGACCCTGTAGCAATGAGACTAGAGTCACTAGGCCCTGTGATATCCAATTTGAGAACTCTTTATAATTGTTAAAGGCCTGGGGGAACACCTAAGTAGGAGGTTAGACACGCGGGACTGGAGAGTAATTTAAATTTTACCCTGTAAAGGGACAAAAAGGTACAGGGACTGGCCCACTATGCCATTGAGTGGTTCAACATCCTTAGGGAAAATGGAGCTTGACCAGAGGAGACCCAGGAGATAGAAGGGGACAACCGAGGTCCTTTCAAACTGCAACCATGGAATAGAGGAGGGGGTGGCCTGCCATTGAGCTAATTGTACGAGGGTTGAAGCCAAAAAGTATTTCCATAGATCAGAGCAGCCTAGGCTGCCTCTGGACTGGGTCCTATACATAATCTGTCTGTTCATACGGGGTTTCTTGTTTTGCCAGATAAATTTAAACAGATCTGACTGTACGTCCATTATCGTGGAATGGGAAACATAAAGGGGTAGGGCTCTAAAGAAAAATAACAGCTTAGGGAGGATCGACATTTTTACTACTTGAATTCTTCCTAGAAACGATATATGGTAAGAGGACCACTGGGTGAGTAAAGATTTAACGTTGGCAAAGGCTTGGGCATAGTTGTGTGTGTACATCAGTTTGAGGGAAGGGGCTAAGCGGATCCCTAGGTATTGTAGGGTGCCCAAGCTCCAGGCAAATTCATATTTATCTTTATGATTGGTTATTAAGGGTTGAGGGAGGTTAATAGGTAGGGCTACATGTTTAGATGGATTTACTCCCAGACCCGTAAGTTGGTGAAATGTGGCTAAGGTAGAAGGTAGATTGGGGAGGGAGATTAGAGGATCTGAGAGGTGTAGGAGGACATTGCTCGCGTAAAAGTTCAGTTTATATTCTTGGTTATTCTTTGTGTATCCTTTGATGTTGGGGTTAGAGGCAATTGAACTGGCCAGTGGTTTGATCCCAAGGCGAACAACAGGGGGGGAGAGGGGGCAGCCCTGTCTAGTGCCTCTCCCTGAAGTGAAATATTCCGAATTGTACCCAGGGAGCTAGATTCGGGGTCGGGGCTTGTGATAAAGAGCCTTAAAGCCATGGATAAACTCCTTATTAAAGCCAAATTTGGCCAAAATGGAGTCTAACCACAGTGGGTTTGTTGCTACCTTCAGCAGATGATAACACTTGGGGACTTTGTTATGGTGTGCGTGCCTGAAGAGTTACAACCTGAGGCTTTAAAATAGCAAATCAAATGGCTTTAGGCATAATTGGAATCAGACCATTAACTTCATAACTAGCTTGTAGTGTTTACATTAAGCAAACTGTATTTGTTTTAAGCACCATGCTCCTTTGCAGTTATCACTATCTTTAATAGTCACCATGAGATTTATAAATTTTTGCAAGGTAAACACTTTCTGTGCTTTATTAAAATATACATTTCTGTTATGAAATTTCCTTGTTTTTTCTCAAGTTTTTCAAATGTCCTGAATGTTTTTTTATTTTTTTTTTAACAAACGGAATGTTCCTTTATTGAAAAAAAAGGCATGGTACAAAGTCAGTAGTAGGGACATAATCAAGAGATACATCACACACTGACATTATTAAAGGACTCAAAGTCCACATTATATAAACAGTAGGGATGAGCCGAACACCCCCCTGTTCGGTTCACACCAGAACATGTGAACAGGAAAAAAAGTCGTTCGAACACGCGAACACCGTTAAAGTCTATGGGACACGAACATGAATAATTCAAAGTGCCAATTTTAAAGGCTTATATGCAAGTTATTGTCATAAAAAGTGTTTGGGGACCTGGGTCCTGCCCCAGGGGACATGGATCAATGCAAAAAAAAGTTTTAAAAACGGCAGTTTTTTCAGGAGCAGTGATTTTAATAATGCTTAAAGTCAAACAATAAAAGTGTAATATCCCTTTAAATTTGGTAGCTGGGGGGTGTCTATAGTATGCCTGTAAAGGGGCGCATGTTTCCCGTGTTTAGAACAGTCTGACAGCAAAATGACATTTCAAAGGAAAAAAGTCATTTAAAACTACTCGCGGCTATTGCATTGCCGGTCCGACAATACACATAAAAGTTCATTGATAAAAACGGCACAGGGGAACCCCGAAACAAAATTCTTAAAAAAATGACGTGGGGGTCCCCCTAAATTCCATACCAGGCCCTTCAGGTCTGGTATGGATATTAAGGGGAACCCCGACCAAAATTAAAAAAAAAAAATGACGTGGGGGTCCCCCTAAATTCCATACCAGACCCTTATCCGAGCATGCAACCTGGCAGGCCGCAGGAAAAGAGGGGGGATGAGAGAGTGCCCCCCCTCCTGAACCGTACCAGGCCACATGCCCTCAACATTGGGAGGGTGCTTTGGGGTAGCCCCCCAAAACACCTTGTCCCCATGTTGATGAGGACAAGGGCCTCATCCCCGTAACCCTGGCCAGTGGTTGTGGTTGTCTGCGGGCGGGGGGCTTATCGGAATCTGGAAGCCCCCTTTAACAAGGGGACCCCCAGATCCCACCCCCCCTGTGTGAAATGATAAGGGCCTATCATTTCACTAAAAAACTGTCAAAAATGTTAAAAATGACAAGAGACAGTTTTTGACAATTCCTTTATTTAAATGCTTCTTCTTTCTTCTTTCTTCTATCTTTCTTCATCTTCTTCTTCTTCTTCTGGTTCTTCTGGCTCTTCGGAGGGAGGGAAACGGGCATTCAACTTAAGAATAATTTCCCACTTAGCATAATAGAACAAATAAGCTAGCAACAGTTTAGTGCATCTAGGCCTCTGCTCATCATCCTGAATTCCTAGCAGTGCCAGCTCCGGAGAGATCAGGAGAGACAGCTGAAGATGAGGGTTAATAACTTTGACCGCCTCTCTCCAAAACCAAGCCACCCTCGGACAACTCCAGAACATAGGGATATACAGTGGGGACGGAAAGTATTCAGACCCACTTAAATTTTTCACTCTTTGTTATATTGCAGCTATTTGCCAAAATCATTTAAGTTCATTTTTTTCCTCATTAATGTACACACAGCACCCCACATTGACAGAAAAACACAGAATTGTTGACATTTTTGCAGATTAATTAAAAAAGAAAAACTGAAATATCACATGGTCCTAAGTATTCAGACTCTTTGCTCAGTATTTAGTAGAAGCACCCTAACACTTTTCTAATACAGCCATTAATCTTTTTAGGAAAGATACAAAAAGTTTTTCACACCTGGATTTGGGGATCCTCTGCCATTCCTCCTTGCAGATCCTCTCCAGTTCTGTCAGGCTGGATGGTAAACGTTGGTAGACAGCCATTTTTAGGTCTCTCCAGAGATGCTCAATTGGGTTTAAGTCAGGGCTCTGGCTGGGCCATTCAAGAACAGTCACGGAGTTGTTGTGAAGCCACTCCTTCGTTATTTTAGCTGTGTGCTTAGGGTCATTGTCTTGTTGGAAGGTAAACCTTCGGCCCAATCTGAGGTCCTGAGCACTCTGGAGAAGGTTTTCGTCCAGGATATCCCTGTACTTGCCGCATTCATCTTTCCCTCGATTGCAACCAGTTGTCCTGCTGAAAAACACCCCCACAGCATGATGCTGCCACCACCATGCTTCACTGTTGGGACTGTATTGGACAGGTGATGAGCAGTGCCTGGTTTTCTCCACACATACCACTTAGAATTAAGACCAAAACAATCTATATTGGTATCATCAGACCAGAGAATCTTATTTCTCACCATCTTGGAGTCCTTCAGGTGTTTTTAGCAAACTCCATGTAGGCTTTCATGTGTCTTGCACTGAGGAGAGGCTTCTGTCGGGCCACTATGCCATAAAGCCCCGACTGGTGAAGGGCTGCAGTGATGGTTGACTTTCTACAACTTTCTCCCATCTCCCGACTGCATCTCTGGAGCTCAGCCACAGTGATCTTTGGGTTCTTCTTTACCTCTCTCACCAAGGCTCTTCTCAGTTTGGCTGGACAGCCAGCTCTAGGAAGGGTTCTGGTCATCCCAAACGTCTTCCATTTATGGATTATGGAGGCCACTGTGCTCTTAAGAACCATAAGTGCAGCCGAAATTTTTTTGTAATCTTGGCCAGATCTGTGCCTTGCCACAATTCTGTCTCTGAGCTCTTCAGGCAGTTCCTTTGACCTCATGATTCTCATTTGCTCTGACACGCACTGTGAGCTGTAAGGTCTTATATAGACAGGTGTGTGGCTTTCCTAATCATGTCTAATCAGTATAATCAAACACAGCTGATCAGAAGAAATGGACAACACCTGAGTTAAATATATGAGTGTCACAGCAAAGGGTCTTAATAATTAAGACCATGTGATATTTCAGTTTTTCTTTTTTAATAAATCTGCAAAAAAGTCAACAATTCTATGTTTTTTTCTGTCAATATGGGGTGCTGTGTGTTTATTAATGAGGAAAAAAATGAACTTAAATTATTTTAGCAAATGGCTGCAATATAACAAAGAGTGAAAAATTTAAGGGGGTCTGAATACTCTCCGTCCCCACTGTACGTGCCTACACTTTCACCACATCTGGGGCCTTCATGTGACCTCTGAGGGTAGATTCTGCACAGTCCCTGGCGGGTATAGTAAACCCTGTGTAAGAACTTTACCTGAATCAACTTATCCTGTGAGGAAATTACCAATTTGGTACTATCTTCAAGACAGTCCTCCCAGTCCTCCCCAACCAAATGTTTTTTTGTTTTTTTTTTAAAGACATTGATAACAGCCTGCATGGAGTTACCTGCAATTGCTAGTCTATAGCTAGAGCAGAAGATCACTGCTAGTGAATGCATAGCGCTACTGCAAATGTGTGTAGCAAATAAGCACATTGGAACAAGGGAGAGTGAATGCAGCAAATCATCTAAAAAATCAGTGAATAGCCCTCTGCAAGTAGTGAATACAACAAAGAGGATGCAGTATTCTGATATAAAAAAAGGCAAATCTACCGAGACCTGAATTTATAACTGGAAAAATCCTAATATATGATAAACAGTGATGTACACAACCTGAGTCATTGACTGTGCAGATGCCAACTGTGCTTTATAACTATTTAGAATAATGTTCAAATACTATTTCATGCACTAATAATACCTTCACTGCAGGGCTGTCTGACCTCTAGGGATGAGCCGAACACCCCCCGGTTCGGTTCGCACCAGAACCTGCGAACGGACCGAAAGTTCGCACGAACGTTAGAACCCCATTGACGTCTATGGGACGCGAACGTTCGAAATCAAAAGTGCTCATTTTAAAGGCTAATTTGCATGGTATTGTCCTAAAAAGGGTTTGGTGACCCAGGTCCTACCCCAGGGGACATGTATCAATGCAAAAAAAACTTTTAAAAACGGCCGTTTTTTCGGGAGCAGTGATTTTAATGATGCTTAAAGTAAAAAAAGAAAAGTGAAATATTCCTTTAAATATCGTACCTGAGGGGTGTCTATAGTATGCCTGTAAAGTGACGCGTGTTTCCCGTGTTTAGAACAGTCCCTGCACCAAATGTCATTTTTAAAGGAAAAAATCTAATTTAAAACTGCTTGCGGGTTTAATGTAATGTCGGGTCCTGGCAATATGGATGAAAATCAGTGAGACAAACGGCATGGGTACCCCCCAGTCCATTACCAGGCCCTTTGGGTCTTGTATGGATATTAAGGGGAACCCCGCACCCAAATTAAAATAAGGAAAGGTGTGGGGCCACCAGGCCCTATATACTCTGAACAGCAGTATACAGGCTGTAGGTTTGTTGTTAAGTAGAATCTCTTTGTAATTTTGAACGGGTACATTTTTAACGTGTTTAGCTCCAGCCAAAAAATCTTTTTTAAGCTTTTTGGAAAACATAGGAAAGGGTTATCACCCCTGTGACATTTGTTTTGCTGTCTTTCCTCTTCAGAAGATTTCACCTCACTTTTTGTCCCAATGGATTGGAAAGCATCAGTGGAAAGGAGAAATGTTTTTCCCATATTAACTCTTACAGGAGAGAATTTCCCTTCCTAGGGGTAGATTTCACTTCCTGTTGTCTCCTTCCGTTTGCAAGTAGGAGTTGTTTGTAAGTTAGTTGTTTGAAAGTAGGGTCCTGCCCTATATACTCAGCAGAAATTTGGGCCTTAGGTGTTGCTGTGGCCACAACACTGTAAGCCCTCACAGGGCTCTGCTGTGAAATATTAGATCAAGAATTGTAATTACATGCCCCTGTTGAACAGGAGCTGAAAAATTAGGCCTTAGGCACTGGTGCTGGTGCCACAACACTGCAACCCCTCACAGACACTCTAGTTGGAATGCAGGAACGAGCCCTGCTGCAAAGTATTGCATCAAAAATTGTAATTACACGCCCCTGTTAAACAAGGGCTGAAAAATTGGGCCTTAGGCACTGGTGCTGGTGCCACAACACTGCAACCCCTCACAGACACTCTAGTTGGAATGCAGGAACGAGCCCTGCTGCAAAGTATTACATCAAAAATCGTAATTACACGCCCCTGTTAAACAGGGGCTGAAAAATTGTGCCTTAGGCACTGGTGGTGGCACCCAGAACCAAAAATGTTCTTACAAGCTATCAGCGTGATGATTGAGGAGGAAGAGGATAATTACTCAGGGATAGTCACTCAGCATCAGCATAGGCAGTCTTTGAAGGGATCTGAGATTTCAAAAAAAATTATTCGGTTACATCAGCATCAGGTGCTTGGTAGCTGGTGGTGATCCAAGACTCATTCATTTTTATGAAGGTCAGTCGATCGACCGAGTCAGTGGACATACGCACCCTGTGATCGGTTACCACGCCTCCAGCAGCACTGAATGTGCGTTCCGAAAGAACGCTGGATGCAGGACAGGCCAGTAGCTGAATTGCATACTGTGCAAGCTCTGGCCAGTGATCCATCCTCAAGACCCAGTAACCCAGAGGATTTTCGGTGGGAAAGGTGTCCAAGTCTGATCTTGCCCCTAGGTATTCCTGCACCATGTAAAACAGACGCTGGCGATGGTTGCTGGAACCGATCATACCTTGGGGCTGCGGACCAAAAAATTGTCTGAACGCATCGGTCAGACGGCCACCTTCTCCACCGCTCCTTCTTTGACTGACCGAAGCCTCAGCAACACGTTGTCCAGAAACAGGAGTTTGTAACCTCCCAGTCTCTGGGAACGCGTTGCACAGACCTTTCTGCAAGGCCTCCCGAAGATGTTTCATCCTCTGCTCCATCTGCGATGGCAAGATAAGGTCCGCAACCTTACCCTTGTAACGTGGATCAAGGAGGGTTGCCAGCCAGTATTGGTCCTTCTCCTTGATACCACGAATACGAGGATCCTTACGCAGGCTTTGCAGGATCAGGGAGGCCATGCAGCGTAGGTTTGCTGAGGCATTCGGTCCGGAGTCCTCTGGGTCACTAAGGACGACATGGTCCGCAGCCACCTCCTCCCAGCCATGTACAAGTCCATGTGTTTCTTGGGACTGATCCCTTAAAGACTGCTGCTGATGCTGAGTGCCAGGCTCCACCTCCATACTGACACAATCTTCCTCCTCCTCCTCCTCCTCCTACTCCTCGTCCTCTTCCTGTGTGATCGGCGGGCACGCAGGAACACTGTCTGGATAAAGGGGGCCTTGAGAGCTAAGGAAGTCCTCCTCTTCCTGCCTCTGTTCTGCCTCAAGTGCCCTGTCCATTATTCCACGCAGCGTGTGCTCCAACAGGTGGACAAGGGGGACAGTGTCACTGATGCATGCACTGTCACTGCTCACCATCCTCGTGGCCTCCTCAAATGGTAACAGGACAGTGCATGCATCCCTGATCATGGCCCACTGGCGTGGGGAAAAAAAACCAAGCTCCCCTGACCCTGTCCTGGTGCCATAGTCGCACAGGTACTCATTGATGGCCCTCTGCTGCGTGTGCAGCCGCTGCAGCATGGCCAACGTTGAGTTCCACCTGGTGGGCATGTCACATATTAGGCGGTTCTTGGGCAGGTTAAACTCCTTTTGGAGGTCCGTCAGCCGAGCACTGGCATTATATGACCTGCGGAAATGCACACAGACTTTCCTGGCCTGCCTCAGGACATCCTGTAAGCCCGGGTACCTGCCCAAGAACCGCTGCACCACCAAGTTAAGGACGTGAGCCAAACAGGGAACATGGGTCATTTGTCCCTGTCGGAGGGCAGAGAGGACTTTGGTGCCATTGTCGCAAACCACCATTCCTGCCTTAAGTTGGCGTGGCGTCAACCACCTCTGAACCTGCCCCTGCAGAGCTGACAGAACCTCTGCCCCAGTGTGGCTCCTGTCCCCCAAGCACACCAGCTCAAGCACCGCATGGCATCTTTTGGCCTGCGTACTTGCGTAGCCCCTTGAACGACTACGGAGCACCGCTGGTTCCGAGGAAGAGGCCATGGAGGAAGAAGAAGAGGAGGGGGTGGAGGAGAGAGGTGTGTCACAATCATTAGCATTTTGGAGGCGTGGTGGCGGAACAACCTCCAACACTACTGCACCTTGTCCTGCATCCTTCCCAGCTGCCAGCAGAGTCACCCAATGCGCCTTGAAACTTAGGTAACATCCCTGTCCATGCCTGCTGGACCATGAGTCAGCGGTAATATGCACCTTACCGCTGACCGCCCTGTCCAGCGAGGCATGGACATTGCCTTCCACATGCTGGTAGAGAGCCGGAATTGCCTTCCGTGAGAAAAAGTGGCGTTTGGGTACCTGCCACTGAGGAACCGCACATTCCACAAACTCACGGAAGGGGGCAGAGTCTACCAACTGAAAAGGCAGCAGTTGAAGTGCTAGCAATTTTGCCAAGCTAGCATTCAACCGTTGGGCATGTGGATGGCTGGGAGCAAACTTCTTTCGGCGGCGCAGCAGCTGGGGCAGGGAAATTTGCCTGGTACAATCTGACGTCGGTGTACCAAAATCAGATTGCCCACAAGTACGTGGCTGTGACACACCTAATTCTACACCTTCATTCCTCTCAGTGCAGGTCTCAGAGAGGACTGAAGGTCTAGTGGGGTTGGAAATCTCAGCTGATGAGGAGCAAGCAGAGGTCCTCTTTGTTCTTTGGTGTGGGTCTTTTAGATACGCTTGCCAACGAACTGCATGGCAGGTCAACATATGTCTGGTCAAGCATGTGGTACCCAAGCGGGAGATGTTTTGGCCACGCGAGATACGCTTGAGACATATGTTGCAAATAGCAGCGGTGCGATCTGATGCACTCGTCTCAAAAAAGGCCCACACCAAAGAACTTTTTGAATAACGCGCAGAGACTGCAGGGCCCTGCACATGTGGAGCTTTGGGGTGTGATGCAGTCAATGTGCTGCCCTTAGGCTGGCCCCTGGAGGGCATCCTGCCTCGTTGGTGATGTGCCGCCTCCTCCTCCTCCTCCTCCTCCTCCTCTCTCCTATCAGGCACCCACGTTGAGTCAGTGACCTCATCATCCCCTCCCTCCTCATCACTGGAGCAAACCTGGCAGTATGCTGCAGCAGGGGGAGCATGACTGCCAGATTGCTGTCCTTCTTGGGCACCCCCTCTGTCCGTGCTCGTGTTACTGCCTTCATCGAGCTCAGTATCATCATCAGAGCCTTCCAAACGCTGGGCATCCTCCTGGAGCATGTACCCAACACTGTGGTCAAACAGTTCGAGGGACTCCTCAGGAGGACATGGTGGGGCTAGGGAAGGAGTCACTGATGACATTGAGCCAAGGGAAGAGGCCGCTGCTTTGCCAGACAAAGTACCCTGGGCATGGGTGAGAGAGGATGAGGAGGATGAGGACGGCTTGGTCATCCACTCGACCAAGTCTTCCGCATGTTGCGGCTCAACATGGCCAGCTGCCGAAAAAAAGGCCAAGCGTGTCCCATGGCCACGTGCTGATGAGGATGCACCGTCTCCACGACCAGCACTAGACACAGAGCCTGCTTGCCCTCTCTTATTGGCTTGTAACTGTCTGCCTCTCCTTCTTGGCCTTCCAGACATACTAATGGCCTGTAGCTGCACTAAGCTGGGATATATATATATATATATATATATATATATATATATATATATATATGTACTGATACTGCAGCTAGCAAAATCAACTGCCTGCCTGTAGTATGAGAACACCACCAACCTTCTACAGGTAGCTTTAGCTGAACACTGTGAGGTGGACGCACCCCACTAACTTGTAGGTTTAGCTGAACACTGTGAGCAGGGCGCACCCCACTAACTTGTAGGTTTAGCAGAACACTGTGAGCAGGACGCACTGCACTAACTGTAAATAGTCTAGCTGCCTGACTGTGGTACTAATAGGATCAAAAGAACACCAGCAATTTTCTTTAAAATACTGTAACAAGACAAGCCTGCCTGTCAGTAAGAAGATAACAGGAACGGATCTAGCTGAACACTGTGAGCAGGACGCACCCCACTAGCTTGTAGGTTTAGCTGAACACTGTGAGGTGGACGCACCCCACTAACTTGTAGGTTTAGCTGAACACTGTGAGCAGGACGCACCCCACTAACTTGTAGGTTTAGCAGAACACTGTGAGCAGGACGCACTGCACTAACTGTAAATAGTCTAGCTGCCTGACTGTGGTACTAATAGGATCAAAAGAACACCAGCAATTTTCTTCAGGTAGCTGTATTTACTGTAACAAGACAAGCCTGCCTGTCAGTAAGAAGATAACAGGAACGGATCTAGCTGAACACTGTGAGCAGGACGCACCCCACTAGCTTGTAGGTTTAGCTGAACACTGTGAGGTGGACGCACCCCACTAACTTGTAGGTTTAGCTGAACACTGTGAGCAGGACGCACCCCACTAACTTGTAGGTTTAGCAGAACACTGTGAGCAGGACGCACTGCACTAACTGTAAATAGTCTAGCTGCCTGACTGTGGTACTAATAGGATCAAAAGAACACCAGCAATTTTCTTCAGGTAGCTGTATTTACTGTAACAAGACAAGCCTGCCTGTCAGTAAGAAGATAACAGAAACGGATCTAGCTGAACACTGTGAGCAGGACGCACCCCACTAGCTTGTAGGTTTAGCTGAACACTGTGAGGTGGACGCACCCTACTAACTTGTAGGTTTAGCTGAACACTGTGAGCAGGACGCACCCCACTAACTTGTAGGTTTAGCAGAACACTGTGAGCAGGACGCACTGCACTAACTGTAAATAGTCTAGCTGCCTGACTGTGGTACTAATAGGATCAAAAGAACACCAGCAATTTTCTTCAGGTAGCTGTATTTACTGTAACAAGACAAGCCTGCCTGTCAGTAAGAAGATAACAGAAACGGATCTAGCTGAACACTGTGAGCAGGACGCACCCCACTAGCTTGTAGGTTTAGCTGAACACTGTGAGGTGGACGCACCCCACTAACTTGTAGGTTTAGCTGAACACTGTGAGCAGGACGCACCCCACTAACTTGTAGGTTTAGCAGAACACTGTGAGCAGGACGCACTGCACTAACTGTAAATAGTCTAGCTGCCTGACTGTGGTACTAATAGGATCAAAAGAACACCAGCAATTTTCTTCAGGTAGCTGTATTTACTGTAACAAGACAAGCCTGCCTGTCAGTAAGAAGATAACAGAAACGGATCTAGCTGAACACTGTGAGCAGGACGCACCCCACTAGCTTGTAGGTTTAGCTGAACACTGTGAGGTGGACGCACCCCACTAACTTGTAGGTTTAGCTGAACACTGTGAGCAGGACGCACCCCACTAACTTGTAGGTTTAGCAGAACACTGTGAGCAGGACGCATTGCACTAACTGTAAATAGTCTAGCTGCCTGACTGTGGTACTAATAGGATCAAAAGAACACCAGCAATTTTCTTCAGGTAGCTGTATTTACTGTAACAAGACAAGCCTGCCTGTTAGTAAGAAGATAACAGAAACGGATCTAGCTGAACACTGTGAGCAGGACGCACCCCACTAGCTTGTAGGTTTAGCTGAACACTGTGAGGTGGACGCACCCCACTAACTTGTAGGTTTAGCTGAACACTGTGAGCAGGACGCACCCCACTTACTTGTAGGTTTAGCAGAACACTGTGGGCAGGACGCACTGTACTAACTGTAAATAGTCTAGCTGCCTGACTGTGGTACTAATAGGATCAAAAGAACACCAGTAATTTTCTTTAAAATACTGTAACAAGACAAGCCTGCCTGTCAGTAAGAAGATAACAGGAACGGATCTAGCTGAACACTGTGAGCAGGACGCACTGCACTAAATGTAAATAGTCTAGCTGCCTGACTGTGGTACTAATAGGATCAAAAGAACACCAGTAATTTTCTTCAAAATACTGTAACAAGACAAGCCTGCCTGTCAGTAGGAATATAACAGGAACGGATCTAGCTGAACACTGTGAGCAGGACGCACTGCACTAAATGTAAATAGTCTAGAAGATAACAGGAACGGATCTAGCTAAACTGAATACAGTGTATATATATATATATATATGCAACACCTGGGATGCATATATATACACAATACACTTTAAGTGCAGCTAACTGACTGACTGTCCTGCCTAATCTAGCTAACTCAAATGAAATGACACTGTCTCTCTCTCTCTCTAAGCACACCGGAACACACTGCACAGGGCCGCCGTGCAGGCGGCCTTATATAGTGTGGGGCGTGTACTAAATCCCCTGAGCCATAATTGGCCAAAGCCTCCTTGGCTTTGGCCAATTATGGCTCTCTGTTAAGGCGGCGCTGTGATTGGCCAAGCATGCGGGTCATAGTGCATGCTTGGCCAATCATCAGCAAGCAATGCACTGCAATGCCGCAGTGAATTATGGGCCGTGACGCGCCACACGAATTTGGCGCGAACGGCCCATATCGTTCGCAATTCGGCGAACGATCGAACAGCCGATGTTCGACTCGAACACGAAGCTCATCCCTACTGACCTCTTACTGCTGCTGAACTTCCAGTGCTGTGGGGGTTAACAGCTTCAGGTCTCTGGGCTCAGCTGCACTATAGATGATCTGATGAGGGCATGCTCCCTCCTGCCCTCTACTCCATGGATCAAAGTTCTTTCACTGATTACGCTACCTGTAACACAATTTATGAATGGAGGAGAGTCTGATCAGTCACAGAGTTCTCCTCCCACTTTTGGGAATATTACATCCAAAGCTTCATTTATGCACACAAATTAACCATTTGACCACTGGGCACTTAAACCCCCTTAACCAGACCAATTTTCAGCTTTCGGTGCTCTCACATTTTGAATGACAATTACTCAGTCATGCAACTGTACCTATATGAAATTTTTGTCCTTTTTTTCACACAAATAGAGCTTTCTTCTGGTGGTATTTAATCACTGCTGGGTTTTTTATTTTTTGCGCTATAAAAGAAAAGAGACTAAAAATTCGGTAAAAAAATGAATTTTTCTTTGTTTCGGTTATAACATTTAGCAAATTAGTAATTTTTCTTCATAAATTTTGGCCAAAATTTATACTGCTACATATCTTTGGTAAAAATAAGTACAAATTGGTGTATATTATTTGGTATTTGTGAAAGTTATAGAGTCCAAAAGCTATGGTGCCAATATCTGAAAATTGATCACACCTGAATTACTGATCTAAATTCTTGAGACCCTAACATGCCAGAAAAGTACAAATATCCCCCAAATGACCCCTTTTTGGAAAGAAGACATTCCAAGGTATTTAGAAAGATGCAAATGACCCCTTTTTGGAAAGAAGACATTCCAAGGTATTTAGAAAGATGCATGGTGAGTTTTTTGAAGTTGTCATTTTTTCCCACAATTCTTTGCAAAATCAAGATTTTTTTTCTTTTTTTTCATGAAATTGTCATATTAGCAGGTTATTTCTCACACACAGCATATGCATACCACAAATTACACCCAAAAACACATTCTGCTATTACTCCCAAGTACAGCGATACCACATGTGTGAGACTTTTACACAGTGTGGCCACATACAAAGGCCCAACATGCACGGAGCACCTTCAGGCGTTCTGGAACACCCAGGCCAATTCTGACATTTCTCTCCTACATGTAAAAATCATCATTTATTTGCTATAAAATTACATAGAACCCCAAAACATTATATATTTTTTTTAGCAAAGACCCTAGAGAATACAATGGCGGTTGTTGCAACTTTTAATCTCGCACGATATTTGCACAGCAATTTTTCGAACGTGTTTTTTTTGGAAAAAAAAACTGTTTTGTGCTTTAAAAAAAAACAAAACAGTAAAGTTAGCCCAATGTTTTTGCATAATGGGAAATAAGAAGTTATGCCGAGTAAATAGGTACCTAACATGTCACCCTTCAAAATTGCACTCGTTCGTGGAATGGCGCCAGACTTCGCTACTTAAAAATCCCCATAGGCGACGCTTTAACATTTTTACTGGTTACATGTTTTGAATTACAGAGAAGGTCTAGGGCCCAAATGATTGCTCTCACTCTACCGATCGCAGCAATACCTCACATGTGTGGTTTGAACACCGTTTTCATATGTAGGCGGGACTTACGTATACGTTCGCTTCTGCATGCGAGCACACGGGAACCAGGGCGCTTTAAATTTTTTTTTTTATTGTTCATTTTACTTTATTTATTTTAGTTTGACACTTTTTTTCCAAAAACATTATTTTTTGATCACTTTTATTCCTATTACAAGGAATGTAAACATCCCTTGTAATAGGAATATGGCATGACAGGTCCTCTTTACAGTGAGATATGGGGTCAATAAGACCCCACATCTCACCTCTAGGCTGGGAAGCCTGAAATAATAAAAAAAAAAAACGATCCTGGCTTTAATCGTAGCAGTGAGTCGGTAGAAGCAACGGAAGGTGGCGGGGGGAACGTCCCCTCTCGCCTCCCGTAAGAACAATCAAGCAGTAGAACAGCTGCTATGATCATTCTTATGGTGTAGGGAATCGCCGGCTGAAAAAGCTGATATCTGAATGATGCCTGTAGCTGCAGGCATCATTCAGATATACCCGCACAAAGTCAAGGATGTCATATGACGGCGGGCAGGATGTGGTTAAAATGAATTTTTTCTTTAACACAAATTTGACCATTTATACAATATTTCTAACACATAGCATGTACATACCAAAAATCACACCCCAAAATAGATTCTCCTACTCCTCCTGAGTACGGCGATATCACATGCGTGAGACTTCCACAGCCTGGCCACATACAGAGGCCGAGTACAGCCGAGTATGACTGAGCATGGCAGAGTATGGCCGAGTATGGCCGAGTATGGCAGAGTATGGCTGGGTATGGCAGAGTATTGCAGGGTATTGCAGAGTATTGCGGGGTATTGCTGGATATTGCGGGGTATTGCAGGGTATTGCGGGGTATTGTGGGGTATTGCAGAGTATTGCGGGGTATTGCTGGGTATTGCAGAGTATTGCAGGGTATTGCTGGGTATTGCAGAGTATTGCGGGGTATTGCTGGGTATTGCGGGGTATTGCAGGGTATTGCTGGGTATTGCAGAGTTTTGCAGAGTATTGCAGGGTATTTCTGGGTATTGCGGGGTATTGCAGAGTATTGAAGGCTATTGCAGAGTATTGCACATGGTATTACACATGGTATTGCAGAGTATTGCACAGAGTATTGCAGGCTATTGCACAGGGTATTGCAGAGTATTGCACAGGGTATTGCACAGGGTATTGCAGAGTTTTGCACAGGGTATTGCAGAGTATTGCTCAGGGTATTGCACAAGGCATTGCAGAGTATTGCACAGGGTATTGCACAGGGTATTGCAGAGTATTGCACAGGGTATTGTAGAGTATTGCACAGGGTATTGCACAGGGTATTGCAGAGTATTGCACAGGGTATTGCAGAGTTTTTCACAGGGTATTTGAGAGTATTGCATAGGGTATTGCACAGGGTATTGCAGAGTATTGCACAGGGTATTGCAGAGTAATGCACAGGGTATTGCACAGGGTATTGCAGAGCATTGCACAGGGTATTGCAGAGTAATGCACAGGGTATTGCAGAGTAATGCACAGGGTATTGCAGAGTAATGCAGAGTAATGCACAGGGTATTGCACAGGGTATTGCAGAGTATTGCAGGGTATTTCTGAGCATGGAGGGATGGCTAAGCATGGACGGATAGATGTGGCTCTGTGTCACAGAGCAGAGCTGTGGGCACTACACATCCAGCCCACAGCGGTGCTGCCATCCGATCCCTCCCCCTCTGTACCGATCGGTACACAGAGGGGAGAGAGGAACCGGCGTCATGACATGACACCGACATGAAGTCTGTTTGTTTACATGTGATCGCGGCCATTTACCGTGATCCGTATTGTGCCGGGTCCTCTGTACCCGGCGGTCACGGATGTTCTCGGGTGTGCACCCCAGGGGGGCGCGCGAGAGCGGAATTCTGGGAGGATGTCACTGTACGCCCTCCCAGAGTTAAGCAACTGCCCTGTAGCCGTCATTCGGCTATGGGCCGGTTGTTAAGTGGTTAATACCAAAATTACCAAAAAGAAATTGGAGTTGGCTTTAACCCTTTCACTGCCAGGTCCATACGACCTAACAGCAGAGGGTTTGACACACACAATCCGGTGTCTGCAGCCACTGGGATTGTGTGTAAAGCAGACAGGCAGACTCCTGTCCTTCAGGTGAAAACATTTGGCTGGCTGCACTGCTGCCTGATGTCAGAAACTGTGAAATCAGACCGAGACAGAAGTACAGTTAAATCACACTTGTTTAATAACAAAAATAAATAGAACAAACATAGTTAAAACATAGCCAGAGTTCAGGAACCGGAAGGGATAGTCAGACAAGCCAAACGTCAGGGAGCTGGAGATGAGCGCAGTAAAACAGCAAGCAGGATCTGGAGCCAGAAGGGATGTCAGCCAAGCAAGTCTTTTAACCACTTGACCACTGGGCACTTAAACCCCCTTAATAACCAAACCAATTTTCAGCTTTCGGTGCTCTCACATTTTGAATGACAATTATTCAGTCATGCAACACTGTACCCAAATAAAATTTTTGTCCTTTTTTTCACACAAATAGAACTTTCTTTTGGTGGTATTTAATCACCGTTGGGTTCTTTATTTTTTGCGCTATAAAAGAAAAAAGACAGAAAATTCTGTAAAAAAAAATGCATTTTTCTTCGTTTCTGTTATAAAATTTTGCAAATTAGTAATGTTTTCTTCATATATTTTGGACAAAATTTATACCGCTACATATCTTTGATAAAAATAACCCAAATCGGTGTATATTATTTGGTCTTTGTGAAAGTTATAGAGTCCACAAGCTATGGTGCCAATATCTGAAAATTGATCACACCTGAAGTACTGACGGCCTATCTCATTTCTTGATACCCTAACATGCCAGAAAAATACCCCCCAAATTACCCCTTTTTGGAAAGAAGACATTCCTAGGTATTTAGAAAGATGCATGATGAGTTTTTTGAAGTTGTCGTTTTTTCCCACAATTCTTTGCAAAATCAAGATTTTTTTTTCTTTTTTTTTTCACAAAATTGTCATATTAGCAGGTTATTTCTCACACACAGCATATGCATACCACAAATTACACCCCAAAACACATTCTGCTATTACTCTTGAGTACGGTGATACCACATGTGTGAGACTTTTACACAGCATGGCCACATACAGAGGCCCAACATGCACGGAGCACCTTCAGGTGTTCTGGAGTACCCAGGCCAATTCTGACATTTCCCTCCTACATGTAAAAATCATAATTTTTTTGCTATAAAATTACATAGAACACCAAAACATTATGTTTTTTTTTAGCAAAGACCCTAGAGAATACAATGGCGGTCGTTGCAACTTTTTATATCGTACGGTATTTGTGCAGCAATTTTTCGAACGCGTTTTTTTAAAAAAGAAAACAGTTTTGTGCTTTAAAAAACAACAAAACGGTAAAGTTAGCCCAATATTTTTGCATAATGTGAAAGATGAAGTTATGCCGAGTAAATAGATACCTAACATGTCACCCTTCAAAATTGCACACCCTCGTGGAATGGCGCCAAACTTTGCTACTTAAAAATCCCCATAGGAAACTCTTCAAAATTTTTTACTGGTTACATGTTGTGAGTTACAGAGGAGGTCTAGGGCCAAAATTATTGCTCTTGCTGTACCGCTCGCAGCGATACCTCAAATGTGTGGTTTGAACACCATTTTCATATATACTTACGTATGCGTTCGCTTCTGCATGCGAGCACACGGGGACGCGGGGAAAAAAAAAATATTTTTTTTATTGTTCATTTTACTTTATTTATTTTAGTTTGACGCTTTTTTCCAAAAAATAAATTTTTTGATCACTTTTATTCCTATTACAAGGAATGTAAACATCCCTTGTAATAGGAATATGGCATGACAGGTCCTCTTTACAGTGAGATATGGGGTCAATAAGACCCCACATCTCACCTCTAGGCTGGGAAGCCTGAAATAAAAAAAACGATCCTGGCTTTGATCGTAGCGGTGAGTCGGTAGAAACACCTGAGGGCGATGGGAGGGGGGACATCCCCTCTCGCCTCCCGTAAAAATGATCAAGCAGCAGAACAGCCGCTATGATCATTCTCATGGTGTAGGGAATCGCCGGCTGAAAAAGCTGATATCTGAATGATGCCTGTAGCTGCACCCATCATTCAGATATCCCCGCACAAAGTCAAGGACGTCGTATGATGGCCGGCGGGCGGGAAGTAGTTAAAACACATTTTTTTTTAACACAAAGTTGTCCATTTATACAATATTTCTAACACATAGCATGTACGCATACCAAAAATTACACCCCAAAATAGATTCTCCTACTCCTCCTGAGTACGGCGATATCACATGTGTGAGACTTCCACAACCTGGACACATACAGAGGCCAAGTATAGCAGAGCATGGCTGGGTATGGCTGAGCATGGCAAAGTATGGCTGGGTATCACCGAGTATTGCAGAGTAAGGCTGGGTATGGCTTGGTATGGCTGGGTATGGCGGGGTATGGCGGGGTATTGCCGAGTATTGCAGAGTATTGCAGGGTATTGCAGAGTATTGCAGGGCATTTCAGGGTATTGCAGGGCATTGCAGAGTATTGCAGGGCATTGCAGAGTATTGCAGGGTATTGCAGAGTATTGCAGGCTATTGCAGGGCATTGCAGAGTATTGCAGGGCATTGCAGAGTATTGCAGAGTATTGGGGGGTATTGCAGAGTATTGCGGGGTATTGCGGGGTATTGCAGAGTATTGCGGGGTATTGCAGGGCATTATAGAGTATTGCAGGGCATTGCAGAGTATTGCAGGGCATTGCAGAGCATTGCAGAGTATTACGGGGCATTGCAGAGAATTGCAGAGCATTGAGGGGCATTGCAGAGTATTGCGGGGCATTGCAGAGTATTGCAGAGTATTGCAGGGTATTGTTGAGTATTACAGAGTATTGCTGGGTATTGCAGAGTATTGCAGGGCATTGCAGAGTATTACAGAGTATTGCAGAGTATTGCGGGGTATTGTGGGGCATTGCAGAGTATTGCGGGGCATTGCAGAGTATTGCACAGGGAATTGCAGAGTATTGCACAGGGAATTGCAGAGTATTGCGGAGTATTGCATAGGGAATTGCAGAGTATTGCACAGGGAATTGCAGAGTATTGCAGAGTAGTGCTGGGTATTGCTGAATGGGGGGATGACTGAGCATGGAGGGATGGATGAATGGATGTGACTGCACATGTCACTGAGCAGCACTGTGGGCACTACACATCCAGCCCACAGCGCTGCTCCCATCCGATCCCTCCCTCTCTGTACCGATCGATACAGAGAGGGCAGAGAGGAACCGGCGTCATGACATGACGCTGGTTTGTTTACATGTGATCGCTCTGTCATTTGACGGAGCGATCACATGGTAAACGGCTGTGATTAGCGGCTGTTTACTGTGATCCGTGATGCACGGGGTCCTCTGGACCCGGCGATCACGGATATTCCCGTGTGCGCGCCCCAGGGGGTGCGCGGGAGTGTTTTTCTGGAATCACGTCATAGTACGTGATCCCAGAGTTATCCAACTGCCCTGCAGCTGTCATTTGACTATGGGGCGGTTGGCAACTGGTTAAAAGGAATGCAGGAGAGCGTCTCTGTGATGTTGACTAAGGCGAAGGCAGAGATCCTCTGGGCTGGATGGCTTAAGTAGGCAGGACTGACGAGCAGGATATCATCAACAGCTGAGTACCTGTGGAGAGATAGGATCTGGCAATTAGCCGACAATTAGCCGACAGCTGAGCAGCCAGTTCAGAGAAGGAAAGGCTGAGCCCAGCCCTGACAGTACCGCCTCCTCAATGACCCCTCCCCCTCGGAGGACCACCAGGCTTGAGGGGAAAACATCTATGGAAATCACGGAGGAGGACAGGGGCATGTACGTCCGAGGATGAGACCCAAGAGTGTTCCTCCGGACCCTACCCCTTCCAATGCACAGGGTACTGTATGCGCCCACGGAACTTACGGGTGTCAACAATGGACTGTACTTCATACTCCTCATGATTCTTAGCCTGTACAGGGTAAGGACGTGGCACAGAGATGGTAAAGCAGTTGAAGACCAAAGGTTTTAATAAGTAAACATGAAATATATTCAAAATAACCATGTTAGGGAAGGTCTAATGCGTAAGTCACTGGGTTAATCCTGCGAAGAATATGGAAAGGCCCAATAAAACCGAGGTGCGAACTTCAGAGAGGGAACACGAAGTTGGAGGTTGCGAGATGACAGCCAGACCCTGTCCCCAACCTGGTAGGAAGGCACGGGCAGGCGTCTGTGGTCAGCATGACGAGTCTGTACCTATCATTAGCATGTCGCAAAGCCGGAACCGACTCCAACTTGGAAGTGGAGGAAAATTGTTGTGACAAGGCACCAGCCCTTACATTCTTAGTACGGGGTAAGAATGAGACAATGTAATTGAAACTTGACAAGAAAAGAGCCCATCGCGCCCTCCTGGGAGAGAGGCATTTAGCCTCAGACAAGAACGTGAGGTTCTTATGGTCAGTAAGAATGAGAACCGTGGTACCTTTGAGGAGATGTCTCCATTCTTTCAGGGCCAAAATGATGGCCAACAGCTCTCTGTCACCAATCTCATAATTGCACTCTGCAGGTGACAATCTTATGGAAAAGTAGCCACAAGGATGCAAAGCGCGCTCAGAGGTAGGACGTTGAGACAGAAGGGCACCAACTCCAGTCTCAAAAGCATGAACCTCAAGGATAAAAGGTAACATAGGAACAGGATGTGCCAACACAGGAGCAGAAACAAAGGCAGCCTTGAGACTCTCAAAGGCATATCAGTCCAGGGCTTGACCAGAGATGAGAAGTTACAAATAAACTTCCGATAATAGTTGGCAAAGCCCAGGAAACGCTGCAGAGGACGTAAACCCATGGGTCGGGGCCACTGTAGGACTGCAGAAAGTTTCTCTGGGTTCATTGAAAAACCAGCAGTGGAAATGACATAACCCAGGAATTTAACCTGCTCATGTTGGAACTCGCACTTCTCTAATTTACAATAGAGATTGTTCTCTCTTAGTTTCTGAAGCACATGACAGACATCTGTGTGGTGGCTCTCCAGGGACTTGGAAAATAAGAGGATATCATCGAGATAAACCACCACACATAACCACAACAAATCTCTGAGGACATTGTTAATGAATTCCTGGAACAATGCCAGGGCATTACAAAGGCCAAAAGGCATTGCGAGGTACTCATAATGGCCTGTTCTGGTATTAAACGCAGTTTTCCACTCGTCGCCCTCCTTAATCCTCACAAGATTGTATGCCCCTCTCAAATCAAGTTTTGTGAGGCGGTCAAATAACTCTGTAATCAAGAATCGGATAGGCATTCTTAATTGTGAAACATTTGAGACCCCTATAATCAATACATAGTCTCAGTTCACCACTCGTCTTCTTCACAAAGAAGAAACCAGCACCAGCAGGGGAAGAGGATTTGCGGATGAAGCCTCAAGAAAGTGCGTCTGCAACATAATCCTCCATGGCCTTATCCTCCAAGACCGACAAAGGGTAAACCCGGCCACGAGGGGGTATGGCACCAGGTTGAAGGTAAATTGCGCAATCATACGGCCGGTGTGGAGGTAAACTACCAGCTTGACCCTTGTCAAAGACATCGCTAAAATCGCGGTACTCCTGCAGCAGGGAGGAGAGTGAAGAGGTGCACAGGACCTTGGCTACCTTCTGGAAGCATGTCTTACTGCATTGTGGTGACCAGGAGAGGACTCCAGCATGGAGCCAATCAAAAGAGGGGTTGTGCCTCTGTAACCAAGGATACCCAATAACCAATGGAAACTTAGGTGAGGAAAAAACTTGGAATTGGATTATCTCATGGTGAAGAGCCCCTACAGCCATGGACAACAGAACTGTCTCATGAGTCACATGGGCAGGTCTCCCCTCAAGAGCCTCAATGTCAAGTGGAGTGTCACGCAGCTGTAGTGAAATCAAGTGCTTCGATACAAAGGCAGCATCAATGAACAGGCCTGCAGCCCCAGAGTCGATTATAGCCTATATATCGACGGATGACTCAGCCAAAGAAAGGGTGACCAAAATTAGGGGCTTATCCTTCTGGATAACTGAGGACGAAACAATGCCACCTAAGGTCTGTCCGTGACAGGACCTCAAGGTTCAGGCGTTCCCTGGACGGGTAGGACAAGACTTCAAAAAGTGACCTGCCTGGCCACGATAAAGGCACAATCTCTCCCTCCTCCTAAAGGCTATCTCATCCCCAGAGAGATGCGTGAAGCCCAAGTGCATGGGTTCATCTTCATTGACTGACTCAGTACCAGGAGGCATGGGAGGTGAGGGGGGCACGGGTGGGACTACAAAGCTCAGAGGCAAATGTACAGGAGACTTCCGCAAGTGCTCCTTAAAAGAGAGTCTTCCTCTGAGTCTGGAGTCAATGAGGATGGCAAACGTGATCAACTTCTCCAGCTTAGTGGGTATATCGCGGGCTGCCATCTCATCCTTGATGGAATCCGAGAGACCATGAGAAAAAGCAGCTACGAGCGCCTCATTGTTCCAAGCAACCTCTGCTCCCAGAGTACGGAATTCAATGGTGTAGTCGGCAACAGTTCTTGTACACTTAGACAAACAATGAAAAAGAAAAACCACAGTGCACAATAATTTACTTGTCGTGACGTGACAAGTGACACACTCAGGGATCCCACTGGTTCTGCATTATGGATACTCATTATCGCTGTGAGTGAACTCTTTCCATTGATGACCGTCTGCTGTTACTTATTCCACACTTCTGGACGGGACCTATCCACAGAAGGGACAACATCCAAAGTGGAGGTTTTTCATGCCTTTTATTAAGGGCTGTCTGGTAAGCCTTTAATCTTCCTATGGTGACGGGTCTATTGCGGTGGAAGTCACGGATTTACCCAAACAGCGACTCACATATTTATGGACACTGTATGAATATTAAGCACGATTTTAGTGTGATAAAGTTTTGCAGTGGGGATAGCCACGCACTTAATCCAACACCCCAGTTTTCTATTATATTGGAGCATGTATGGACAATATGTACTAATTTGATTTTAATTTTTCACCAGTAAATTATTGTGCACTGTGGTTTTTCTTTTTCATTGTTTGTCTATATACAGCACTGCACTTTTCTTTATATATACTTAGTAGTGCCCCCTATCAGGGTTATAGTGTCCAGCTGCAGGATACCTTTCTCATAGGTTTTTTATATTCACATTTTTCAGTTTTTTGTACACCTAGCGCAGATTTTTCTTTTAGAATAGTTCTTGTACACTGTTTGATGGACATGAGGCACTTGGCAGCAGAAGGGGAGCATGCAGGAACGTCAAATACCCTTTTAAAGGAGGCCACAAACTACAAGACAACAGGTTTTTGCATCTCCCATAAAGGGTTTTCCCAGGCCAAGGCTCTCTCAGAAAGCAAAGATATCACAAAACCTACTTTGCTTCTGTCCATCGGAAACACCTGGGGAAACATCTCAAAGTATATCTCAACCTGGTTGAGAAACCCTCTGCATTGAACTGGGTCACCCCCAAATCGCTGGGGAAATGGAGCGGAACCAGACATACCTGTTATAGAGGTAATACTCGAGGCGGGTGCCTGCACAGAGACTGGAGCAGCAGCAGGGACGGACTGCAACTCAGTTTGTACCGGAGCAGCCACAGTGGGATATTCTAGGTGAGCCGTGTGACTCAGGAGCATTTGTAACGCCATGGCAAACTGATCCATGCGTGATCTTGCTCATCCAATCTGGAAAAAATATTACCAACAAATGGATTGACTGTATCTTCTGAATTCATGGCCTTCGCCTACTGTCAGAAACCATGAAATCAGACCGAGACAGAAGTACAGTTTAATCACACTTGTTTAATAATAAAAATAAATAAAACAAACATAGTCAAAACATAGCCAGAGTTAAGGAACCGGAACGGATAGTCAGAAAGCCAAATGTCATGGAGCCAGAGATGAGCGTAATAAAACAGCAAGCAAGATCTGGAGCCAGAAGGGATGTCAGCCAAGCAAGTCTTTTAACAGGAATGCAGGAGAGCATCTCTGTGATATTGACTAAGGTGAAGGCAGAGATCCTCTGGACGGCTTAAGTAGGCAGGACATCATCAACAGCTGAGTACCTGTGGAGAGATAAGAGCTGGCAATTAGCTGACAGCTGAGTGGCCAGCTCAGAGAAGCCCAACCCTCACATCTGGGTGCTCACACAAACCCCTGGTACCGGTGTCCCCCCCGCGCGCACACCCCCACTCTGTATTTCGGGCTCTGCTTGCCCATCTGCAGTCCTGGGACCAACAAAGCAGGTGCCAATGGGAGCAGGGGAGGGAGATGAGCAAACACACGTCTGCTCCCCTCCCCTTCTTGCTGTGACCCATCTATGATGTCACTTCCAGGTTACCTTTCACTTTCCCGACCTAGCATTGTAAAACATTCAGTGGAGTACAGAGGAGACATGCAGGGTGCGTATGCATATCTTATTAAAGAGAACCTGTCACTTTAAAATCATCACAAAAAAATAAAAAATAAAATTACACCCAAGCACATAAATCTCCCCCCCCCAAAAAAATGTTGTGGTCTCCCCCGCATATACGCCCGTATGAACATAAACTTGTGCGTCAGAAACGCCTACGCTTGAAATGTCGATTGTGATACACATGTTACATACTGATGCACATCGGAGAGAGAGCAATAATTCTAGCACAAGACCTCATCTGTAACACTAAACTGATGACCTATAGGAGGCTTTTGAAGCGTCACCTATAGAAGGTATAGAGTACTGAAGTATATCCACATTTCACAGGCACACACAAATTTAAGGTTTGACATGTTGGGCTCCAGCAGCGAAAGGGTTAAAAAAAGATTGGTTTGTGAGTTCAAAAAATTCTGAGTTTACAGTGTTTGTAAAGGCAGAAAATTTTGTACCTTAATGCATTTCTTGTATTAGGGTAAAAAAATGTTCCAGTACTTGTATCAAATCCTATGAGGAGGGGGGCTGAGCCACGCTGTGTGTGTCTATGAACGCATATAGCCTGGCTTGGGAGTGAACCCGCGCAGGAACTTTCACAGAAAGCGGCTTGTTATAGTGGTGCACACAGAAGAGGAGGAACCAAGAGCACCAGCGAGGGGACCCTAGAAGAGGGGATTCGGGCAGCACTGTACAATACAAGTAAGTGTAAACCCATTTATTTTCCACAAAAAAAGTGTTTACAACCACTTTAAGGAGATGAAATTTAGATATTAGCAGCTCTCACCTATGAGGTACTGAGACAAAGTTGTTGAGAGGCTATAAACGTCCATGTGTGCATGGAAACATAGGATAAAATATAGGGGAGTTTAAGGGCTTTTAAAAAAAAATGGCCAAATTCAGAAAAACTTGAGTTTATCAGCTGCAGTGTGCATGAGGCCTTAAACTCCATTCTATAACTAGAAACTACTATTGTTATTGTTTATTAGTGTAGCTCCTAAAAAGAGGAATGCCCCGTACACACGGTCGGACATTAATCGGACATTCTGACAACAAAATCCTAGGATTTTTTCCGACAGATGTTGGCTCAAACTTGTTTTGCGTACACACGGTCGCACAAAGTTGACGGAATTTCCGATCGCCAACAACGCGGTGACGTCAACCACGTATGACGAGACTAGAAAAGGCCAGTTCAGAACCAAGCACGGCACCCTTTGGGCTCCTTTTGCTAATCTCGTGTTAGTAAAAGTTTGGTGAGAGACTATTCGCGCTTTTTCAGACTAGTGGCTTTCAGATCGTTTTCTGCGGTTCAGTTTGTTTAGGAACTGGGTTTGTATCTGCTCTTCAGTGCGTGCAGCGAGTACCATTGACTTGTCTTTTTGTTCTTGTTCGTTCGTTACTGTTTTTCAGGTCACTCTTCACAGGCCTTGCTGTTTTTCAGTGTGTTCTGTTACTTCGTTCTGAGCAGCCGACCGTTTTCTAGCCATGTTGCGTATACGTACTCCTCGTAGAGTTCGTGCTGTGTGGGGGCTTGGTGTTGGGGTCCTGACCCTGACACAAGTCCAGTCCATGAACAGGGTGGGGAGGAGTTCATGGACCAAGAATTGGTTGCTTCAGCATGACCAGTTCTCTCATATGCCTTTGCTCCGTGAGATCCGTGAGAATAATCCTGATGATTTCAGGAACTTTCTCAGGATGACGGACCCCGTATTTCACCGTTTGTTGGCTTCGCTGACCCCCTATATCAGCAGGCAGGATACCTGCATGAGGCAAGCCATCACTCCGGAGCAGAGGCTCATCGCCACCCTGTGGTATTTGGCGACAGGGAGAAGCCAGCAGGACCTCAAGTTCTCAACAGGCATCTCCCCCCAGGCTCTGGGTATCATTATCCCAGAGACCTGTTCTGCCATCATCCAGGTCCTGCAGAAGGAGTATATGAAGGTAAGATTTTTATCCTTTAATATCACATTTTATTGTATTGAATGTTTGCTAATATATTGTATTTCTTTACTCATTCCCTAATTACCATGATTGTAATATGCTGTGAATGTCCCCTTTGTCTTCATGCATGCTTGAATTTTATGGGGTTTTTTTTGTCCTTCATACATATTTGCCTTCACTTACCAGCATGCTCTCCTGCCCTATATTCACATCATGTAGTCACTTAACAATGTATTTTATCAGCTCCATAGTAGTGCTTTACCCCAAACACCCCCTAACATGTTTAGAAATCTGATTTGTGTTTTAAATTCAGGCAGAGTGCCAGAGGCTTTATTTTGTAGTGTCCCCAAATCATTTTTATTAACCCTCCCTCCCCCCAACTGCTAAGTCAGCTGATACCAATTCTCTAACTATCCTCAATCATTTATCTGCTGACTTTTCCAAACCCATACACACTATACCCATCTCTTTTGTGGTCAGATTTATGGATGAATTCCCCAAAGCATGTAGTGCAAGGGCCTGCCTGTATACTTTCGAATGGTACTGTTGAAAGTGTTTGTATTCTATTATTATCTTAATAGCTAATAGCAGAATGTCCAAATGTGCTCAAATGTTTACAATGTGTATATATATCTTTGTATTATGACACTTCTTACCTGTCCAGTGGGCTGCCAATAGTGTAACTAAGGAGGGCTGTTCCAAGTAATACCCATTATTTAGGCATTCATCTCTCAATGAAGTGAAGAGGGTTACCTGTCCAAGATTCCCCCCCCTATAATGTTAGAAATGGCCCATGAGAGGGGGGGGAGGAATATGATAGGTGACCCTTATACTTTGGTGTTGTAAAATTCCCCTTAATAAATGTTATCTGGATGTTGGCCAAGAATGTTTGTGTCTAATCTGCTTTCCATGTTTATGTGCAAAAATACTAATTTTTTTTTGTTTTCCTCAACAGTTTCCTTCCACGCCACGGGAATGGCAGACTGTGGCCTCCCACTTTGCCCAGCGGTGGGACTTTCCTAACTGCGGAGAGACAATTGATGGGAAACACGTCCACATCGTCCCACCACCCAACTCGGGGTCATACTATTATAATTACAAGGGGTTCAATAGTATTGTGATGTTGGCGGTGGTGTTGGCTAATTATGACTTCCTGTATGTGGACGTGGGGAAGAATGGCCGGATGTCCGATGGTGGAGTCATCGCCCAGACTGAGTTTTACAGGCATCTCCAGAATGGCAGCTTGGACTTGCCACCTCCAGAAGAGAATGTGGAAGGACTCCCATTCATCTTCGTTGCGGATGAAGCATTTGCGCTGGGGGACCATCTTATGCGGCCATTCCCGATGAGGACCCTCACCTCGGAAAAGAGGGTTTTTAATTAGCGGCTGGCCAAAGCCAGAAGAGTGGTGGAGAACACATTTGGAATCATGGCCAGCCGGTTCCGCCTATTTCTGACACCCATACATATGGCGGAGTATAAACGTAATCATATAATCCTGGTGTGCTGTGTTCTACATAACTTTTTACACCAACATTCTGCCAACTATGCTGGCTCAGTTGGGCCTGAGGCTGGAATTATAAATGAAACAACCCTGACGGTGCTTGAAAGTGGCCGTCCTGGCTTGCCCTCCCTGAGTGCCCGTGATGTCCGGTTAAGATACCTTGAGTTCTTTGCGGGTAGGGGGGCCATCAATATGCCAGACAATTTGTGAAGCCTTTATCAAATAAAATCCAAAAAAAATCAAATCTTTGGTGACATTTACTGCTTGTGTTTGTTTTAGCTGACCCTGACAGCAATGTGTTGAGTCCTGAAAATGGCGTGATTGTGTAACCTTATACAAAGCACTGTTGGGTGTTATTTACTAAAGGCGTAGACACTTTGCACTACAAGTGCACTTGAAACTGCACTTGTAGTGCAAAGAGGATTTGCCCTTAGGAAATAACCCCCATTTTCACAGAAAGCAGCAATTACATCACCACAAAAGTGTTGTAGCATTGAGACAATAATCCACACATTCTTGATTAACAATCTTTTTAATACCTGCATAATCACAAACCAACATATTTGTTGTATAACAATTTTTGGGGTGGCATGATCAAAAATAGAAATGTCCGTTTAAGATAAAACAGGCATGTGTCAAACCAACAAGAAAGACACAAATCTTGAACTTACAAAGTTCACATATGGTAAAACTTGAAGGTAATATCAGACATGATTATTTAGGAACTGTGTTTGATATTGAGTTCAGATGGGGTGAAGTCACCCCAGGAAAAGCCAAATTTTGAAGATGCACACCAATTTACGAATGTCAACATGTGCTAGCTGCCATCACGGGGGATCAAGGGACGTGATTTGGGGGAGCAACCCCTTCCTCTCAGCTACTTTATTATTGAGGAAGGGGTTGCACCCCCAAAACGCGTCCATTGATCTCCCGTGATGGCAGATAGCACATGTTGACACACTGTGTGCATCCTCAAAATTTGGCTTTTCTAAAAATCGCTAAAACATTTTTAAAATTGTAGCACACAAAAAAACAAAGTGATTTGTAGGGGCTTTAAACTCTCCCCAAAACATCAATGATGTTATTATTTTTTTTAATAACATCATTGATGTTTTTCTTGATGTTTTCCAAAGCTAAATTACACCCCATGATCTCCCCGATCAGGATCTGTGCACTTTCAGAGGTGAAATGCCCTGGGTCCACAACATAACGATCACCTAAAAAGAGAGAAAACCACAAAAAAAAGGTATTATAAATATGCCGGCATCCATCTCTTACCTGAGTCTGTGGTCGCAGACACTCACCTGTTGTGGTGCCGATTTCCACCACGTCTTCTTCCTCCTCCTGCTCTGCTTGGGTTGGGGGTATTTCCCCTTCTTCCCGAGGTGGGGGGTCTGTGGTCTCCTCGGATGAGGGGTGTCCTCCGAGTCTTTTCTCCCCTATGTAAAACAAAAATGGTATAATTAGCACACAGATATTTGATGGCCGAAATATAAAGATGAAACATTGCTTGGAAGTGGTGTACAAATGTCTATTTTTGCAGAGTTCCAAGATGTAGCATTTTTATTGTCCGTTGTCAAGCTTCAAGACTTTACCTGTCTTGTACAAGCTTCACAGATGGAAACCCCCATATAGTATACACTGGAGCACCTGTGTGGGGCCCCCTAATAAAAAGGGTGTTCTGGTGTCCCACACTAGTGCTTCAGTGTCCAGATGTGAAAACTGCTGCTGAGTGTCCTCTCCTTACACAGAATCTAGTTTGCATTTCATTCTAGTCACAAACCCATCTACACAACCAAATATTTTTCATACAAGTAGGCCCTAAAAAATGTTGGCAAATGCATATGGCCTAAACAATGGTGTTTTATAGGCCGAAAGAAAAACGTTTGATACGAACGAATAATGGGCCCATGAACATGAAAGTTGCCATTTTAAACTGTACAACACTTAAGAAAATGGCACTTTCGGTTCGCACCAGAACTTGCGAACAGGCAAAACATTCGGACGAACACACGAACAACGTTAAAGTCTATGGCACATGAACATGAAAAACCAAAAGTGCTCATTTTAAAGACTTATATGCAAGTTATTGTCATAAAAAGTGTTTGGGGATCCAGGTCCTGCCCCAGGGGACATGTATCAATGCAAAAAAAAGTTTTAAAAATGACCGTTATTTCGGGAGCAGTGATTTTAATAATGCTTAAAGTAAAACAATAAAAATGAATTATTCCTTTAAATATCGTGCCTGGGGGGTGTCTATAGTATGTCTGTAAAGTGGCGCAGTTTTTTTTAGATAAAACTATACAGATAAAAAAAACAACATGGATAAAACTCATTGAACAAAACAGCATGGGTCCCCCCCCCCAGTCCATTACCAGGCCCTTTGGGTCTTGTATAAATATTAAGGGGAACCCCAAACCAAAAAAAATAAATAGTTGCGTGGGGGTCCCCTCAAAATCCATACCAGGCCCTTCAGGTCTGGTATGAATATTAAGGGTAACCCTGTGCCATTTTTTTTTAAATGGCGTAGGGGTTCCCCCCAAAATCTATACCCGTCCCTTATCCGAGCATGCAACTTGGCAGGCCACAGGAAAAGAGGGGGGAACAAGAGAGCGCCAGGCCACATGCCCTCAACATGGGGAGGATGCTCTGGAGTAGCCCCCCAAAGCATCTTGTCCCCAATTTGATGGGGACAAGGGCCTCATCCCCACAACCCTTGCCCCATGGTTGTGGGAGTCTGCGGGTGGGGGGCTTATCGGAATCTGGAAGCCCCCTTTAACAAGGGGACCCCCAGATCCCGGCCTCCCCCTATGTTAATTGGTAACAGGTACATTGTACCCCTACCATTTCACAAAAAAAAGTGTCAAAAATAGTAAAAAAGACAGGAGACACTTTGTCCTTTATTAAAAAAAATAAAAATGTCCCCCGATGTAGATCCATCTCATGCCGCCCGACGAGCCAGAAGAAGAAAAAAAAAAAAAGCCACAACAGCTCCGCCTGCATGGGAGGCTCCCATTGAGTGACGCTTCTTCTTGGTGACAACTGTTATATAGCTGAGGGTGGGGCCACCCTGTGACGTAAACGGTATACACCACTCCTGCCTATTGAAATCAATGGGACAGTGCGGCTATACCGCTGGCTCTTTGCGGTGGTTTTTAACCCTTTCTCGGCCGCTAGCAGGGGTAAAACCGCCTGCTAGCGGCCGAATACCGACGGTAAAGCGCCTCTAACAATACGCTTTACTGCCGGCGCCGGCGCCGCCCCCGCCCCAGTGTGAAAGGGGCCCAAGAGAACAGGTCCATTTGGAGTGTATTGGACCTTCCTCCCTAGGCTGCAAAGAGAATGAAAAATGTCCCCCGATGTAGATCCATCTCACGCCGCCCGACAAGCCAGAAGAAAAAAAAAAAAAAAGCCGCATCAGCTCCGCCTGCATGGGAGGCTCCCGTCGAGTGACGCTTCTTCTTGATGACAGCTGTTATATAGCTTACATCACCCGGTGACGTAAATGAGTGACCCCGCCTCCCTCTGACACGTGACTTCAGAGGAAGGCAGGGTCGCCAGTTTACATCACTGGGTGGCCCAGCCCTCAGCTATATAACAGCTGTCATCGAGAAGAAGCGTCACTCTGCGGGAGCCTCCCATTGAGGCGGAGCTGTTGCGGCTTTTTATTTCTTTTTTCAGCTTGTGGGGCGACGCGAGATGGATCTACAACGCGGGACATTTTTATTTTTTTATTTTTTAATAAAGGACTTGTCCCAAAGTGTCTCCTGTCTTTTTTACTATTTTTGACACTTTTTTTGTGAAATGGTAAGGGTACAATGTACCCGTTACCAATTTACATGGGGTGGGGAGGCCAGGATCTGGGAGTACCCTTATTAAAAGGGGCTTCCAGATTCTCCCGCCCGAAGACCCCCATAACCACCGGGCAAGGGTTGTGGGGATGAGCCCTTGTCCCCATCAACATGGTGACAAGGTGCTTTGGGGGCTACTCCAAACCACCCTCCCCATGTTGAGGGCATGCGGCCTGGTACGGTTCAGGAGGGGGGATCGCTCTCTCTCGCACCCCCTCTTTTCCTACGGCCTGCCAGGTTGCATGCTTGGATAAGCATCTGGTATGGATTTTGGGGGGTACCCCTACGCCTTTTTTTTACATTTTGGCGCAGGGTTCCCCTTAAAATTTTGGGGGGGACCCCCACGCAATTGTTTTCCTTTAGAAATGTAATTTTGCTTTGGTACTGTTCTAAACAATGGAAATCTACCCACTTTACAGGCATACTATAGACACCCCCCAGGCACGATATTTAAAGGAATATTTCGTTTTTATTGTTTCACTTTAAGCATTATTAAAATCACTGCTCCCGAAAAAACTGACGTTTTTAAAAACATTTTTTGCATTGATACATGTCCCCTGGGGCAAGACCACTTTTTATGACAATAACTTGCATATAAGCCTTTAAAATTAGCACTTTTGGTTTTTCATGTTAGGGTCCCAAAGACTTTAACAGGGTTCCGCGGCTTTCGAATTTGCAGCGAACACCACATAATGTTCGTTGTTGGCTGAACGTCCGAACAACCAAAGTTCGGCCCAAACTTATGCTCGGGCAGGACCGTTTGCCCATCCCTAATAGTAGTTGAAAATCTCATTTATATTTGCTTGTCAGTAAAGGAGTTACACACAGGCTTCCTTGGAGATTTATGATATAGGCACAAGAGTACATTGTGCCAAAACAGCAAGCATATTTATGTACAAGAAATTTAAAACTGGATTTATTAAGTCATAAAAAACATTTTATCCATTTTGATATCAAGATATAATTGCTTCCAGTTCTGGTCTAAATGTGTTCTAAGTAAATAGACCTATGGCCTCAAAACCACTAGGGGGCACTCTATGTGCCAAGATTTTTATACTAGAAAATCAAAACGGTTGACACAAATGACACTGCAGAGCTTTTTAATGGCATTTTTTCTCTTAGAAAATCAGTTACCAATTAAGAAAGGATTTCGGATCCATTTATTACGATTTATTTATTGTTTTATTAAAACCAATGCTATCTTTTGAAAACCTTATAAAAAATGATGATTTAAACCCAGAAGCGCATTTTTTTTTCATACAGTCCTTTCTCAGTGCCGCATATAAGAAAATCTGTATCTTACCTGTTCGTGATGTTCACAAACATGCTGTGTAGTGTCAGAACTTAGCAGGTAAACATAGGCGAATTTCATGACCACCTCTGATGTTGTTACCACAACAGTATCACCCTGAGGATTTGAAGCATGGCATAACCTGTAATGACTAAGCATTGAATTTGATGAAGTACCCTAGGACCAGAAAAGTACTTGTTCATATTTTATCCTAAAAGAAAATTGACTGTGTATAACTCACCTAGTCCAGACTATGCACTCCACAAGGACCCAGAGGATTCTCATTGGTTGCCCAGTGCTTTATAGACTGTAAATCTACTTTTAGTGGGAGGGAGTCTAGGATACAGAATGATTCCACTATTGAATGTATGAATATATGAAAGACATTTACTTTCACATCTTGTTCCTGACATTTGAACCTCCACTAGACCACAATTACCAGCTTCCGGATACGTTTAATCCAGTGTTTGATTCCTTTCACCATTGCCATCGGTCCGTGTTCATTCGGAGTTGGGATTTTAGTGCAACATCTATGTTTTCTGTAGATCATCTTTAATTCTTTACTTTACAGGACAATTTTGCCCACTATCAAGGTGTATTATTCCATAAATGTCTCTTCCTCCAAGTAGCTTAGTGTTTATACAGAGGACATTATATATGCATAGAAACATAATAGCACTTATGGTTTTACAATACAACCATAGAGGTGGTCACATTCTTTTAGCAATGTATGTGTTTTGTCATGTGTGTTTTTACATGTAGCTTTCTATACATTTTTTATACTATTAAACGTTTTGCCTTATTGAGATGTACGGTGGACTGTGAGTTTTTTATCTTGTCTAATGTGGAGATGGTTGAGCTAAATTCAGGTTTTTTTATTCTTGAGTTACACAGAGTGTCAGAAACTACAAACTTTTCAAACTACAGTCCACTGACCACATGCGACCAACTTCAAGATTTTATTCACCCTGCAGCTTGAATCAGTGGTATATACCTATTCCCTATGTGCTAAGAGTAAGGATTAAAGTGATATTAAACCCAAAACCAAACATGTAATATATTGTAGCTTACCAATCATTAGCTGTGGTGACTTTTTAGATTTTTTTTCCCTCTGTTTTCACTTGATGATCTGTGTCTAGTAACACACCTCCTGTATTATACAGACACCACTCTGGATGAATGAGCACAGGGCTCAGATTTTCAGAGCAGCATTGTCAGCCTGGGGGAGGGAAGTTTTAGACGTACTAGCAGATTTAAATACACTAACACACTGAATTGACTTTATAATCAGTTACAGCAAACATTTTTTTTCCAGGCTTTACATACAGTACATGAATAAAAGCTGATCATTTTAAGCGCCCCTGTCAGTGGTAAATGGTCTGTCTCGTCCCTGTAACTGAAAGCTTTTCTGAAAAGCTACAGACTTACCGACTGGATTCCCAGATTAAAATTGCAAAAAAGGGTCTACAAAAAGGAAACAAATACAGCCATCACGTCTAAGAATTGGTAAGCTGCATCAATCATAAATGTTTGCTTTTGGGTTTAACACTGCTTTAGGGTCAGCAAAGACTGCCCATGGTCTCTTCTTCAACCCCCCACTTGTAATGGGGGACTCTGATGTAAGGGGGATTCTAATGGGGACCCTGATGTAAGGGTGGGGGCTCTGAAGGGGACCTTGATGTAAGGGTAGGGGCTCTGAAGGAGAGTCTGATATAAGGAGGGGCTCTGATGGTGACCCTGATGTAAGGGAGGACTCTGATTGGGAGCCTGATGTAAGGAGGGACACTGATAAGGACCCTGTAACACTTCATTCTCTACCCATTCACTTTTGTGGCTGGGGAATCCCGATCATGAAAGTGAATGGGCTAAGTGACATCAGTGGTTGGTAAGGATGTGGCATGGACAAGAAGCTGCTGCTTCCTTTGGTAGTGGTAACATTACTGCCCAAATATGGCCAAGTGGTCATATTTAGTCAAAGACGTAACCCACTCCATTTCTTGCTCATTTGCTTATGTGGCCAGGAATTCCATGTAAGTGAATGGGCTGGGTGATGTCAGGGACTATATTATGTTCATTGTAAGGTCCCTTTCACACTGGGGCGGTTTGCAGGCGCTATTGCGCTAAAAATAGCGCCTGCAAACCAACCCGAAACAGCCGCTGCTGTCTCTCCAGTGTAAAAGCCTGTGAGGGCTTTCACACTGGAGATGTGCGCTAGCAGGACGGGAAAAAAAGTCCTGCTAGCAGCATCTTCGGAGCGGTGAAGGAGTGGTGTATACACCGCTCCTTCACCGCTCCTGCCTACTGAAATCAATGGGACAGCGCGGCTATACCACCTGCAAAACGCCTCTGCAGAGGCGCTTTGCAGTGGTTTTTAACCCTTTTTCGGCCGCTAGTGGGGGTAAAACCGCCCCGCTAGCAGCCGAATACCAACGGTAAAGCGTCGCTAACAATAGCGGTGCTTTACCGCCGACGTCACCCCCGCCCCAGTGTGAAAGAGGCCTAAGAGAACAGGTCCATTTGGAGCGTATTGGACCTTCCTCCCTAGGCTACAAAGAGAATGAATCACACTGCATTTCAATCATAATGGGGGCCTTACCCACGCTCATTAGTCACAGAGCATTCTAAATTACAACATTCAGTAAAACTAGTACATTTTTGGCACCAGAACTTTAGAATGTTTATCTTTCAGCACAGGGAGGAATGGCCTTCAATGTAGGACAGAAGAGCTGGGAAAGCAAAAAAGAAGTTAAAGAATAACTATAAGAAAATGTTTTTATAGTTTTGGATAGAGTGAAGAGGGATAAGAAAAAGTCAGGTTTTTGTTGATGCCTTAGGGAGATGCACCCTTTCCATTTGTTCATATTACTATTATCACAAAAACTGAAAGTAGGGGGGGAGAGTTGGGACTTTATATGAGGCAATGAGTGGGTAAGTTCATCTGCCTCCATCCCTAATAATGTATTAAAAATGGGAAGGGTTTGTGGGACTTTGTATGAAGCATGATTCCTCATCCATATACAAAAATCTGTAGTAGATTGTGTAGCATTGGTAACAATAGATATCATCTTATTATTTTATATATTTTTTTTTTTTTTTTTTATTTATTTATAATTTCTTTATTGAAGGGAAATAGAGAGCATATACAAGTAAACGAAAACAGTAGTATAGCAATGAAAAGTTACAGCAATTGTTGTATCGTTGTACATAAAAGAAACAGACACTTTGACACTGACTCAGCCGTGACTGAGGCACCCACTCCGCTAATCTACCCGTATAATCTCTGGGGCGGAGGTGAATATCAATGCTGAGATTTGTATGTTTGGTGTCCGTATAGATTAAAGTGGTAAGTATTACAGGAGGAGGACTTTGTCGATAAGGGAGGTAGGCAGCGGTGTGAGTATGTAGAAAGAAAATATGTTTCGTATTTGGAGAAGGTGAATTTGATTATTGTCAACCTGTAGTAGGGTTCAGGGCGGGTGTTTCACAGCCACGTAAAGTGAGGATAATGCTCAATTAGGTGGCTCTCAAAAGGAGTTTTATATGGGGGGAGGGAGGAGGTGGGATATGAAAGAGGAGGGGGGGTAAGGTTAGGGGAGGAGGGGTAAAAGGGGGTTGTTCGTCTCTGGCTTCCCTTAATTATTTTCATTCAGTTGCTAATGAACGGGGTGCAGTTTTAGTTATTTGAGTGCAGTTTTCGGGGATGGACAATTTCCCTGAATAGGTGATTTCATAATAGTAGAGTATTCGTCTGTTGTTTGAAAATGTGTCCAGCATGCCCACTTATGGCTAAATTTTGTTGGAGTATCTCGTGAGATATGAATGAGTTTTTCCATTTCAGCAACTTTTTGCAGTCTTGTGAGCCATTCTTTGACACTCGGAACCTGTGTTGAGTGCCAATGTATGGGGATGCATTGTTTCGCAGCGTTAATCATATGCATGGTAAGTGATTTATAATAGGAGGAGTGTGGTAAGGGCGAGTGATGGAGAAAGAATTGGGCTGGGGTAAGCTCTAGGCTGTAAGAGGTAACCTGGGCGGTTATGCGGCAAACATCTGACCAGAAGTGCTGCAGAGGGGGACCTTGACCACCAGATGTGGAGTAAAGTACCCCTGTCTTGAGGGCATCTCCAACAGGTCTCGGGGATGTCAGGTTTGAACTTGTGTAGCAATGTAGGAGTACGGTACCATCTGGATTGGATTTTAAATCCGTTTTCTTGGGTGGTAATGTTCATTGAGCCTTTGTGAATGATTTTGAATATGTTTTCCCAATTCTCTTCCGTGAGTGTTATGGAAAGTTCAGAGTCGCATTTTTGCAGGCTAAGGTTTCGTTGGCTTTGAGGTCAGCAAAGAGGAGGTTGTGTATATAGGAAATGAGGTGAGTTTGGGGTGAAGTTTTAGTGCAGAGATCTTCAAAGGGGGAGAGTGGTCTTGAGCATTTAAAGTCTTTGTTTAGGGATTTAAGGTAGTGGGCAATTAGTAGGTATGTCCATGGGGGTATCGGCCTTTTTCCTTGTTGTGTGGAAATCTGGGCTGCATTGAGTATCTCGCCTTGATGGAAGAATTGGTGGGCTCTGATTTGGTCTAAAGACCAGTGATTGTCAAGGAATTGGTGGTGCATTCCTGGGGGAAAGTCTGGATTTAGTTTTATTGGAGTCAGTGGTCCAGGAGTGGAGGATAGACCCGTACGTTTACACGTCTGGTGAAAGCATTGTAGTGTGGGGCCTATCAAAGGATGGAGGCGGATGTATACTGGGATGTGTCGGGGGGTAATCCATGGGAGTGAGTGCAAAGGCAAGTTTGAAAAGGAGGCTTCCA
Organism: Aquarana catesbeiana; assembly: GCF_042186555.1. Lineage (NCBI taxonomy): Eukaryota > Metazoa > Chordata > Amphibia > Anura > Ranidae > Aquarana > Aquarana catesbeiana. The sequence goes on along the minus strand of NC_133325.1, from coordinate 417,387,153 downwards.
GAGCAATCCAGTCCTTGTAAGGAGCATGTACATTCCAGTCTACTATCCTGGTAAGGAGGGTGGCCGTGTGGTAGTTTTGAAGTTTTGGGAGTCCAATGCCCCCTAGGTGTTTCGGGCGAGTGAGTTGATTGTAACTAATTCTGTGTGGCCGGTCACTCCAGAGGAAGTTGGAGCATACTTGTCTGTAGGTCTTGAAGAAGGAGGGCGGGATGTGGATGGGGATCGTTTGTAACATATATAGAAGTCTCGGCAGAGCATTCATTTTTAGGATGGCTGTCCTGCCAAACCAGGAGAATAAAGGTTTGTTCCAGTGTTTAAGGTCAGAGGACAGTGTATTTAAGAGGGGGAGATGGTTTTTAGTATAAAGGTCAGCTAGTTTGGATGTGAGTTGTATGTCCAGGTATGTAATTGAGTCGTTTTTCCAATGGAAGGGGAAGTTCTCTTTACATTGGTCTACTAGATTTTGTGGGAGTGAGATATTAAGGGCATGTGATTTAATGAGGTTGATTTTAAGGTTGGAGAGGGATTGAAATTTCTTGAATTCTGATAAGATAGTTGGTAGGGTGATCAGGGGGTTTGTAAGAAATAGTAGTATGTCATCTGCAAAAGCGGCATATTTGTATTCCTTTGTTTGCGTTTGGAATCCCTGTGTGTCTGGATGGAGTTTTATTTTATGGAGGAAAGGCTCAAGGGTCAATACAAAAAGGATGGGGGACAGAGGACAGCCCTGTCTAGTCCCGTTGCTGATGGGGAAGGCATTTGACAGAGTATTGTTGACCCGAACCCTGGCTGAGGGATTTGCATATAGTGAAAGAATCAAACCAATTATGTGGGGGCCTATACCAAAGGCACGGAGGACCTCCGTCATATAGTCCCATGATACTCTGTCAAATGCCTTCTCCGCATCTAGGGATAAGAAGAAGCCCTTCTGGTTAGTTTGGGTGATCAGGTGGTGGAGATTGATGGCTTTGATGGCGTTATCCCTGGCTTCGCATCCAGGGATAAAGCCTACTTGGTCTTGTGAAATAATGGAGGGGAGGAGAGGAAGTAGTCTGTTTGCTAGGATTTTGGAGAACAATTTAATGTCCGAATTTAATAATGATATTGGCCTATAGTTCACTGCTTGGGTGGGGTCTTTTCCATCTTTGGGGATGACCACAATGTGGGCTTCAAGCATCCCCTGAGTGAGTGGATTAGTGGGAGAAAGGGAGTTGAAGGCTTTTAGAAAGGGAGTTTGAAGGATTTTTGAAAATGTCTTATAGTATACTGCGGAAAACCCGCCTGGACCTGGGCTTTTCCCAGGTTTTAGTTGCTTGAACGCATGTTCCCATTCTGAGATGGTGATTGGGGCTTCTAGAGTGGATGCCTCATCTTTGGAAATTTTACCTGGTGCAAATTGGTTAAGGATCAAAATGAGTTCTTTGGATCTCATGGTAAGGGGTGTCGTTGGGGGGGACGTTTTGTTAAGGTTGTAAAGGGAGGAATAATATTTTTCAAATTCCGAGGCTGTCGTTATTGTTGGAGAGAATTGTACCTGTGGGAGAGTGTAACTGATGGATCGTGTTGTTGTTTTTTTTCTTGTGCAGCGCTTGTGCGAGGAGATGACTGTTCTTGTTCCCGTACTCATAAAAGAGCTTTTGAGAAAGAGTGTAATTTATTTTAAGATTATATTCCAGTTCTTCCTGAATGAGTGTCCGGGTTTCAGTCAGTTCGGAGAGCGTTTGCTTGGCTAATGTGTGCTTATGAATCGTTTCTAATTTTTTCAGTTTGGCAAATAAAGCTGCTAGTTTTGCTTTTTTAGTCTTTTTTAGTGCTGCTGCTATAGAGATCAGTTTGCCTCGTATAACACATTTGTGTGCCTACCACTGTATTAATTTTGATGTGTCTGGTGTGTCATTCTCTTTGAAGTAATTGGTCAGGCATTCACCAATAGGGATGAGCTTCGTGTTCGAGTCGAACCCATGTTCGACTTGAACATTGGCTGTTCGGTCGTTCGCCGAATTCTGAACGTTATGGGCCGTTCGCGCCAAATTCGTGTGGCGCATCACGGCCCATAATTCACTGCGGCATCGCAGTGCATTATTGGCTGATGATTGGCCAAGCATGCACTGTGACCCGCATGTTTGGCCAATCACAGCTTCGCCGGTAGAGAGAAATGTAATTGGCCAAAGCCAGGGTGGCTTTGGCCAATTATGGCTCAGGGGGTTTAGAACACGCCCCACACTATATAAGGCCGCCTACACGGCGGCCCTGTGTAGTGTGTTCCGGCGTGCTTAGATAGAGAGAGAGAGACAGTGTCATTTCATTTGAGATAGCTAGATTAGGCAGGACAGTCAGTGAGTTAGCTGCACTTACAGTGTATTGTGCATATATATGCATCCCAGGTGTTGCATATATATATATACACTGTATTCAGTTTAGCTAGATCCATTCCTGTTATCTTCCTACTGACAGGCAGGCTTGTCTTATTACAGTATTTACAGCTACCTGAAGAAAATTGCTGGTGTTCTTTTGACCCTATTAGTACCACAGTCAGGCAGCTAGACTATTTACAGTTAGTGTAGTGCGTCCTGCTCACAGTGTTCAGCAAAAACTACAAGTTAGTGTAGTGAGACCTCTGCACCGTGTTCATCTAAATCTACAAGTTAGTGTAGTGCGTCCTGCTCACAGTGTTCAGCTAAAACTACAAGTTAGTGTAGTGAGACCTCTGCACCGTGTTCATCTAAAGCTACAAGTTAGTGTAGTGCGTCCTGCTCACAGTGTTCAGCTAAAACTACAAGTTAGTATAGTGAGACCTCTGCACAGTGTTCACCTAAAGCTACAAGTTAGTGTAGTGCGTTCTGCTCACAGTGTTCAGCTAAAACTACAAGTTAGTGTAGTGAGACCTCTGCACCGTGTTCATCTAAAGCTACAAGTTAGTGTAGTGCGTCCTGCTCACAGTGTTCAGCTAAAACTACAAGTTAGTGTAGTGAGACCTCTGCATAGTGTTCATCTAAAGCTACAAGTTAGTGTAGTGCGTCCTGCTCACAGTGTTCAGCTAAAACTACAAGTTAGTGTAGTGAGACCTCTGCACCGTGTTCATCTAAAGCTACAAGTTAGTGTAGTGCGTCCTGCTCACAGTGTTCAGCTAAAACTACAAGTTAGTGTAGTGAGACCTCTGCACCATGTTCATCTAAAGCTACAAGTTAGTGTAGTGCGTCCTGCTCACAGTGTTCAGCTAAAACTACAAGTTAGTGTAGTGAGACCTCTGCACCGTGTTCATCTAAAGCTACAAGTTAGTGTAGTGCGCCCTGCTCACAGTGTTCAGCTAAAACTACAAGTTAGTGTAGTGCGTCCTGCTCACAGTGTTCAGCTAAAACGACAAGTTAGTGTAGTGAGACCTCTGCACCGTGTTCATCTAAAGCTACAAGTTAGTGTAGTGCGTCCTGCTCACAGTGTTCAGCTAAAACTACAAGTTAATGTAGTGAGACCTCTGCACCGTGTTCATCTAAAGCTACAAGTTAGTGTAGTGCGTCCTGCTCACAGTGTTCAGCTAAAACTACAAGTTAGTGTAGTGAGACCTCTGCACCGTGTTCATCTAAAGCTACAAGTTAGTGTAGTGCGTCCTGCTTACAGTGTTCAGCTAAAACTACAAGTTAGTGTAGTGAGACCTCTGCACCGTGTTCATCTAAAGCTACAAGTTAGTGTAGTGCGTCCTGCTCACAGTGTTCAGCTAAAACTACAAGTTAGTGTAGTGAGACCTCTGCACCGTGTTCATCTAAAGCTACAAGTTAGTGTAGTGCGCCCTGCTCACACTGTTCAGCTAAAACTACAAGTTAGTGTAGTGAGACCTCTGCACCGTGTTCATCTAAAGCTACAAGTTAGTGTAATGCGTCCTGCTCACAGTGTTCAGCTAAAACTACAAGTTAGTGTAGTGAAACCTCTGCACTGTGTTCATCGAAAGCTACAAGTTAGTTTAGTGCGTCCTGCTCACAGTGTTCAGCTAAAATTACAAGTTAGTGTAGTGAGACCTCTGCACCGTGTTCATCTAAAGCTACAAGTTAGTGTAGTGTGTCCTGCTCACAGTGTTCAGCTAAAACTACAAGTTAGTGTAGTGAGACCTCTGCACAGTGTTCATCTAAAGCTACAAGTTAGTGTAGTGCGTCCTGCTCACAGTGTTCAGCTAAAACTACAAGTTAGTGTAGTAAGACCTCTGCACAGTGTTCATCTAAAGCCACATGTTAGTGTAGTGCGTCCTGCTCACAGTGTTCAGCTAAAACTACAAGTTAGTGTAGTGAGACCTCTGCACCGTGTTCATCTAAAGCTACAAGTAAGTGTAGTGCGTCCTGCTCACAGTGTTCAGCTAAAACTACAAGTTAGTGTGGTGCGTCCTCTTCACAGTGTTCAGCTAAACCTACAAGTTATTTTTTTGCGAGCTCTGCACAGTGTTCAGCTAAAGCTACCTGTAGAAGGTTGGTGGTGTTTTCCTGATCCTATCACTACCGCAGGCAGCTAAATAAGCTGCAAGTTATTTTTTTGCGAGCCCTGTACAGTGTTCACCTAAAGCTACCTGTAGAAGGTTGGTGGTGTTCTCACACTACAGGCAGGCAGTTGATTTTGCTAGCTGCAGTATCAGTGCATATATATATATATCCCAGCTTAGTGCAGCTACAGGCCATTAGTATATCTGGAAGGCCAACAAGGAGAGGCAGACAGTCACAAGCCAATAAAAGAGGGCAAGCAGGCTCTGTGTCTAGTGCTGGTCGTGGAGACGGTGCATCCTCATCAGCACGTGGCCGTGGGACATGCTTGGCCTTTTTTTCGGCAGCTGGCCATGTTGAGCAACATGCGGAAGCCTTGGTCGAGTGGATGACCAATCCGTCCTCATCCTCCTCATCCTCTCTCACCCATGCTCAGGGTACTTTGTCTGGCAAAGCAGCGGCCTCTTCTCTCGGCTCAATGTCATCAGTGACTCCTTCCCTAGCCCCACCATGTCCTCCTGAGGAGTCCCTCGAACTGTTTGACCACAGTGTTGGGTACATGCTCCAGGAGGATGCCCAGCGTTTGGAAGGCTCTGATGATTATACTGAGCTAGATGAAGGCAGTAATGTGAGCACGGACAGGGGGGGTGCCCAAGAAGGACAGCAATCTGGCAGTCATGATCACCCTGCTGCAGCATACTGCCAGGTTTGCTCCAGTGATGAGGAGGGAGGGGATGATGAGGTCACTGACTCAACGTGGGTGCCTGATAGGAGAGAGGAGGAGGAGGAGGAGGAGGAGGAGGCGGCACATCACCAACGAGGCAGGATGCCCTCCAGGGGCCAGCCTAAGGGCAGCACACTGACTGCATCACACCCCAAAGCTCCACATGTGCAGGGCGCTGCAGTCTCTGCGCGTTATTCAAAAAGTTCTTTGGTGTGGGACTTTTTTGAGACGAGTGCATCAGATCGCACCGCTGCTATTTGCAACATATGTCTCAAGCATATCTCGCGTGGCCAAAACATCTCCCGCTTGGGTACCACATGCTTGACCAGACATATGTTGACCTGCCATGCAGTTCGTTGGCAAGCATATCTAAAAGACCCACACCAAAGAACAAAGAGGACCTCTCCTTGCTCCTCATCAGCTGAGATCTCCAACCCCACTATACCTTCAGTCCTCTTTGAGACCTGCACTGAGAGGAATGAAGGTGTAGAATTAGGTGTGTCACAGCCAAGTACTTGTGGGCAATCTGCTTTCGGAACACCGACGTCAGATTGTACCAGGCAAATTTCCCTGCCCCAGCTGCTGCACCGCCGAAAGAAGTTTGCTCCCAGCCATCCACATGCCCAGCGGTTGAATGCTTGCTTGGCAAAATTGCTAGCACTTCAACTGCTGCCTTTTCATTTGGTAGACTCTGCCCCCTTCCGTGAGTTTGTGGAATGTGCAGTTCCTCAGTGGCAGGTACCCAAACGCCACTTTTTCTCACGGAAGGCGATTCCGGCTCTCTACCGGCATGTGGAAGGCAATGTCCATGCCTCGCTGGACACGGCGGTCAGCGGAAAGGTGCATATTACCGCTGACTCATGGTCCAGCAGGCATGGACAGGGACGTTACCTAAGTTTCACGGCGCATTGGGTGACTCTGCTGGCAGCTGGGAAGGATGCAGGACAAGGTGCAGTAGTGTTGGAGGTTGTTCCGCCACCACACCTCCAAAATGCCACTACTAATGATTGTGACTCACCTCTCTCCTCCACCCCCTCCTCTTCTTCTTCCTCCATGGCCTCTTCCTCTGCTTTGTCCTCTGAACCAGCGGTGCTCCGTAGGTGTTCAAAGGGCTACGCAAGTATGCAGGCCAAAAGATGCCATGCGGCGCTTGAGCTGGTGTGCTTGGGGGACAGGAGCCACACTGGGGCAGAGGTTCTGTCAGCTCTGCAGGGGCAGGTTCAGAGGTGGTTGACGCCATGCCAACTTAAGGCAGGAATGGTGGTTTGCGACAATGGCACCAACCTCCTCTCTGCCCTCCGACAGGGACAAATGACCCATGTGCCCTGTTTGGCTCATGTCCTTAACTTGGTGGTGCAGCGGTTCTTGGGCAGGTACCCGGGCTTACAGGATGTCCTGAGGCAGGCCAGGAAAGTCTGTGTGCATTTCCGCCGGTCATATAATGCCAGTGCTCGGCTGGCGGACCTCCAAAAGGAGTTTAACCTGCCCAAGAACCGCCTAATCTGTGACATGCCCACCAGGTGGAACTCAACGTTGGCCATGCTGCAGCGGCTGCACACGCAGCAGAGGGCCATCAGTGAGTACCTGTGCGACTATGGCACCAGGACAGGGTCAGGGGAGCTTGTTTTTTTTTCCCCACGCCAGTGGGCCATGATCAGGGATGCATGCACTGTCCTGTCACCATTTGAGGAGGCCATGAGGATGGTGAACAGTGACAGTGCATGCATCAGTGACACTGTCCCCCTTGTCCACCTGTTGGAGCACACGCTGCGTGGAATAATGGACAGGGCACTTGAGGCAGAACAGAGGCAGGAAGAGGAGGACTTCTTTAGCTCTCAAGGCCCCCTTTATCCAGACAGTGTTCCTGCATGCCCGCCGATCACACAGGAAGAGGAGGAGGACGAGGAGGAGGAGGAAGATTGTGTCAGTATTGATGTGAAGCCTGGCACTCAGCATCAGCAGCAGTCTTTAAGGGATCAGTCCCAAGAAACACATGGACTTGTACGTGGCTGGGAGGAGGTGGCTGCGGACCATGTCGTCCTTGGTGACCCAGAGGACTCCGGAACGCATGCCTCAGCAAACCTACGCCGCATGGCCTCCCTGATCCTGCAAAGCCTGCGTGAGGATCCTCGTATTCGTGGTATCAAGGAGAAGGACCAATACTGGCTGCAACCCTCCTTGATCCACCTTACAAGGGTAAGGTTGCGGACCTTATCTTGCCATCGCAGAGGGAGCAGAGGATGAAACATCTTCGGGAGGCCTTGCAGAAAGGTCTGTGCAACGCGTTCCCAGAGACTGGGAGATTACAAACTCCTGTTTCTGGACAACGTGTTGCTGAGGCTTCGGTCAGTCAAAGAAGGAGCAGTGGAGAAGGTGGCCGTCTGACTGATGCGTTCAGACAATTTTTTGGTCCGCAGCCCCAAGGTATGATCGGTTCCAGCGACCATCGCCAGCGTCTGTTTTACATGGTGCAGGAATACCTAGGGGCAAGATCTGACTTGGACACCTTTCCCACTGAAAATCCTCTGGGTTACTGGGTCTTGAGGATGGATCACTGGCCAGAGCTTGCACAGTATGCAATTCAGCTACTGGCCTGTCCTGCGTCTAGCGTTCTTTCAGAACGCACATTCAATGCTGCTGGAGGCTTTGTAACCGATCACAGGGTGCGTCTGTCCACCGACTCGGTCGATCGACTGACCTTCATAAAAATGAATCAGTCTTGGATCACCACCAGCTACCAAGCACCTGATGCTGATGTAACCGAATATTTTTTTTTGAAATCTCAGATCCCTTCAAAGACTGCCTATGCTGATGCTGAGTGACTATCCTGAGTAATTATCCTCTTCCTCCTCCATGATCACGCTGATAGCTTGTAATAACATTTTTGGTTCTGGGTGCCACCTCCAGTGCCTAAGGCCCAATTTTTCAGCCCCTGTTTAACAGGGACGTGTAATTACAATTTTTGATGCAATACTTTGCAGCAGGGCTCATTCCTGCGTTCCAACTAGAGTATCTGTGAGGGGTTGCGGTGTTGTGGCACCAGCACCAGTGCCTAAGGCCTAATTTTTCAGCCCCTGTTTAACAGGGGCATGTAATTACAATTTTTGATGCAATACTTTGCAGCAGGGCTCGTTCCTGTGTTCCAACTAGAGTATCTGTGAGGGGTTGCAGTGTTGTGGCACCAGCACCAGTGCCTAAGGCCTAATTTTTCAGCCCCTGTTTAACAGGGGCATGTAATTACAATTTTTGATGCAATACTTTGCAGCAGGGCTCTTTCCTGCGTTCCAACTAGAGTATCTGTGAGGGGTTGCAGTGTTGTGGCACCAGCACCAGTGCCTAAGGCCCAATTTTTCAGCCCCTGTTCAACAGGGGCATGTAATTACAATTCTTGATCTAATATTTCACAGCAGGGCCCGTTTCTGCACCCACCAAGAGCGAGTGAGGACTTACAGTGTTGTGGCACCAGCACCAGCACCAGCACCACCACCAAAGGCCCAATTTTTCTGCCCCTGTTCAACAGGGGCATGTAATTACAATTCTTGATCTAATATTTCACAGCAGGGCCCGTTTCTGCACCCACCAAGAGCGAGTGAGGACTTACAGTGTTGTGGCACCAGCACCAGCACCAGCACCACCACCAAAGGCCCAATTTTTCTGCCCCTGTTCAACAGGGGCATGTAATTACAATTCTTGATCTAATATTTCACAGCAGGGCCCGTTTCTGCACCCACCAAGAGCGAGTGAGGACTTACAGTGTTGTGGCACCAGCACCACCACCACCACCAAAGGCCCAATTTTTCTGCCCTTGTTCAACAGGGGCATGTAATTACAATTCTTGATCTAATATTTGACAGCAGGGCCCGTTTCTGCGCCCACCAAGAGCGAGTGAGGACTTACAGTGTTGTGGCACCAGCACCACCACCAAAGGCCCAATTTTTCTGCCCTTGTTCAACAGGGGCATGTAATTACAATTCTTGATCTAATATTTCACAGCAGGGCCCGTTTCTGCGCCCACCAAGAGTGAGTGAGGACTTACAGTGTTGTGGCACCAGCACCACCACCACCACCAAAGGCCCTATTTTTCTGCCCCTGTTCAACAGGGGCATGTAATTACAATTCTTGGTCTAATATTTGACAGCAGGGCCCTGTGAGGGCTTACAGTGTTGTGGCCACAACAACACCTAAGGCCCAAATTTCTGCTGAGTATATAGGGCAGGCCCCTACTTTCAAACATCTAACTTACAAAGGACTCCTACTTGCAAACGGAAGGAGACAACAGGAAGTGAGATGAAATCTACCCCTAGGAAGGGAAATTCTCTCTTGTAAGAGTTAATATGGGAAAAACTTTTCTCCTTTCCACTGATGCTTTATAACCAATCCTTGTTTCATAAAAAAACCCAAATTTTCAAAAAACATTTGTCATTGGGAGGTGAAATCTTCTGAAGAGGAGCACATACAGCAAAACAAATGTCACAGGGGCGATAACCCTTCCCTATGTTTTCCAAAAAGCTTAAAATAGATTTTTTGGCTGGAGCTAAACACGTTAAAAATGTACCAGTTCAAAATTACAAACAGATTCTACTTAACAACAAACCTACAGTCCCTGTCTTGTTTGCACCGCCTGTTCAGAGTACAGAGCCTGTATACTGCTGTTTCCTTTTTTAATTTGGGTGCGGCGTTCCCCTTAATATCCATACAAGACCCAAAGGGCCTGGTAATGGACTGGGGGGTACCCATGCCGTTTGTCTCACTGATTTTTATCCATATTGCCAGGACCCGACATTACATTAAAGCCGCAAGCAGTTTTAAATGACTTTTATTCCTTCAAAAATGACATTTTATGCAGGGACTGTTCTAAGCATGGGAAACACTTTACAGGTATACTATAGACACCCCCCAGGTACGATATTTAAAGGAATATTTCACTTTTTTTTTTTTTACTTTAAGCATCATTAAAATCACTGCTCCCGAAAAAACAGCCCTTTTTAAAAGTTTTTTTTGCATTGATACATGTCCCTGGGACAGGACCCGGGTCCCCAAACCCTTTTTAGGACAATACCATTCAAATTAGCCTTTAAAATGAGCACTTTTGATTTTAAACGTTCGAGTCCCATAGACGTCAATGGGGTTCTAACGTTCGTGCAAATTTTCGGTCCGTTCGCAGGTTCTGGTGCGAACTGAACCGGGGGGTGTTCGGCTCATCCCTATTCACCAATCACATTTTCATTTGTCTTGTCTGTCAATATGGATGGATCTAGTTTCCATATGTATGTGTTATTGATTTTGTCTGGGAATGTGAGGGTCATTGAAATAGGATGGTGATCTGAAAGCGTCATCGGGTCTCTGGTTGCTGACTTCAAGTTGGGGAGATCTTGTTGTGTGATGAAAAGGTAGTCAATGCGTGAATATTTATTATAGGGGGCTGAGTAATAGGTGTAGTCCTTGTCTTTGGGGTGGAGTGTCCTCCAGGAGTCGTGTAGTGTCAGGTCTTGGAGACATCATCGGGTTTGTCGTAATGCCCTGTATGGTAAATGAGATCTGCCCGAGGAGGAATCTAGGAGGGTGTCTAGGGGGACGTTAAAGTCCCCCCCTAATATTAAGATGCCTTCTTGCAAGGAGGTTAGTTGTTTGGTCACGAATCGTAGAAAGGGGACTTTGGTTGTGTTGGGACTGTAAATGTTGGCCAACGTGATCCTTCTGTTATTAAAGGAGCCCTTTAGGAAGATGTACCTTCCTTGTTCGTCTAGAAGGGTATCTGTCACTTGTAGGGATGTATTTTTAGAGAGGAGGATGGATACTCCTTTAGTTTTGGAATTAGGGGAGGTTGCATGGTAGCTATGAGAGAAAGAGAGATTTTTAAGTGTCGGAACACTTTTTGAGCAGAAATGTGTCTCTTGAAGGAACACCACATCTGCTTTTGTACTACGTTATGTGGTTAGGAGTTGTGGACGTTTTTCTCGGGTGTTTAAACTTCTGGTGTTGAGGGAGAGGATTTTTAGTGAGAGATTGGAGGAAGTTGTTTTAGAATGAGCCATGGCGGTTGTTCGGCAAGGTTTATCAGGTATGATGTCTTGTAGTGGAAGGGAAGCCAGAGATGAAGAGGGAGGGGGGTGGACCAGCTCTATAGGCGTGGTTGAAAGGAAGCTAAGGGGAGGTAGTGACTGGAGATGGGATGTGGGTGTGGGTTTTTTAGGGGGAGAAGAGAGAGGGGTTCCCCAGAGGGGGAAGTAGGTGTTGGTACCGGTTGCTGGGATTGCCTGCAATCCCTCTCAGTATAGTGGGGGATGTCGGTTTGGGTCAGCTAGGGCTACCAGAGTCCGCTGTTGTCGGGGGTAGTAGGTGACGTTCGGTCAATGGAGGGAGCACTGTGTCCCTGTGAGGTCATGTGTATCGTGTAGGGAGGTGGCAGGTAGTGTTATTAGGATGTGAACAAGGATGGTGAGCGCATCTGTAGGTGTTGGTAGCGCTGCAGAGTGTATGTGCAGATGTGACAGTAGAATGAATATACATCTAGTATATAAAGGGGAGTCAAGTGGGAAAGATTGGTGTTACTATCAGAGTGGCAAGCTGTGTAGACATTTTAATGCATTATTGCCATGACTATTTAGATTTAGGTATCAGTCATGGGGGGATAGGAGTAGATAGTAGTTTGTATATGTTTAGATGTAAGGCCTCTTATCAGTAAGTAAACAGTTTGAACACTTGTAACTTATAGCTTGAAACACGAGGTATAGAACAGTAAGGTTATAGAACGGTGTAACTAGTAAATTTCAACTGTTGGATCATCATCCACAAGACACAGGGTATGTGTGAAACCACATATCAAAATCATGACTTATAAACATTACTACAACAATAGAGGAAGCTAACATTATCCTTATTGGAGATTGACCAGTGAGGAAAGCTGGAGGAAATTGATGGACTCTTTTGTCCTAATTTGAGGGAGACATGCTCAGCCTTCATCTGCTGGGTAAAATTATGTGTATGTACTTTTTCAGACCTGCTAAGGTAGTGTGCATCATGACCCAATTTGGAGTGTGAATTTGCTTTTGTGTATGTGGTGTGAGTAGGATTGGTAGGATGAGATGTGGATATCTTACCTGAGCATGTCTCTCTCGTGATCCAGGCGACCGATCTATATCTAGAGGCTCACTATTCTATATTAAAAAAAAAAAAAAAAACCCCGGTTATCTAGAGATTGAGTGGTTAAACATAGGCAATACTACTAGGTATTAACGGCTGGCAGTTTCAAAGAGGGGAGCCTTAGGCAGAAGAAAGGAGGGGAGGGTGGGGAAAGGGAAGGGAGAGGGTGGTTAGGGTAGACCCTAACTTAGTCAATATGATCAGGGGAGGGTATGGAGAAACAAGAAGTGAGAGGTGGGTGAGTGTAGAGGTTAGTTAGAAAGTTTATCACAGACTTTAGTTAGGAGTGGCGTTGTTCACTGATTGTTCGTTCGGGGCCAATCTGTGTCGATGAGTTTGGATAAACTGGAACATGTCCTTTGTTGACATCGTGGAAGGACTGAATTTCTGGATGCAAAGAGTAAGTCTTTTTGTGTTTGGAATTGCCAGCGGATGTTCATTGAAACTTTTTCAGGGTGTAGAAGTTCATTTTAGGCACTTTAAATAGTGTAGGACTGTTATCCGTCTTGATTTCTGTTATCCTATTCCGAGTGGTGTACCAGCGTAAATTAAGTTCATTGGTGAGGAGTGGTATAGTTCGGTTCTGCGGTCAGCCTGGTTTTAGCGGGTGGGGTCTGGGTCTCAAGAGTCCGTTGGGGCGGGTGTCAGCACAGAGAAAGGCTTCAGATATGTATGAGAGGGAGAAGATGAGTAGCTTGAACACTGCATATGGGGCGTTGAGCATGTAGTTTGTGTCCCCGTAGGATGTGGATGAATGAGGAAGATCATAAGTACCTGGTTAGGTGATGCGGGCCCTACGGTGCGCAGAGAATGCTGTAGGACTACCATTCCTTGGAGCGCTCTGGTCTCTCAGTGGTGATCGAGGAGGTAGCGGATGAGGTCGACAACGGCCGAAATTGAAGTTTCCCGCCTCTGCGGGAGGTTGCTCGTTTGAGGGGGGAAGGGCGAAAATCACTGTACCAGTCCGGTAGTTCCATTAGTGGGATATCCAGTTGAGAGCAAAAATGATCTAGATCTTCAGGCACTCTAAGGAGTGCTGTACGCCCCTGATGAGAGGCTAAGAGACTAAATGGGAACTTCCATCTGTATATTATGGCTCTGGCACTAAGGACTTCTAGTAAGGGCCTTATTTCTCTCCTACGCTGGAGGGTGATGTTTAATAGGTCCTGGTAGATTTTCACTACAGAGCCTTGAATGGTCACCTGGTTGTGGTTTCTGGCTGAGCGTAGGATCCTTTCTTTCAGCTGGAAGTCTGTAAGGCAGCACACTACATCCCTGGGGAGGTCAGCATCTCTCCCCCTCGGGCACAGTGCTCTGTGAATTATTTCAAATGTGATCATGTGTCTAGGGGTCTTTCCATGAGTTCATTAAACAGTGCAATGACCGTCTGGCTCAGCTGGGCGGGATCGATCGATTCCGGGACCTCTCCCACCCTAAGATTGCGGCGTCTGCCTCGATTGTCAAAGTCTTCCATGTGTCGATTTTTGTCCCTAAGATGAACAGCATGGGATTCGGTAACTTGCTGTATATGACAGCGTGAGGAGTCATGGCGCGTTTGGGTCATTTCTACTTCCTCTACTCTGAGTGACATGGCCTGCAGATTAGATCTCATGTCCGTAATGGCTGCCATAAGTGTGGATTTTATGTCAGCTGCGACACTGCAGAGGTCATCAATGGTGACAGCCTGAGGATGCCTCTGATCTATAAGCGATCCGGCCGAGCTCTGAGCTCCGGAGCGGCGGGGGCTGACGCTCGGGGAACGGGACACACGTGAGGAGGCTGCGTGGGAGGTCTGCGTCTTCTCACTAGGCTGTGAGCGGAAGATCTCCGGGATCTGAGTGCCTAATTGCGTTTCTTGTCCCCTGGGAGAGCGGGATCTCGGCGCTGAGGCTCTGAGGGATGTTCTCACCATCTTGTAGGCTGTTATGAGTGCTTTTGTGCTTAAAAGCTAAAGTAGGTGGACCTCATGGATGGGAGCTCCAGGTCTACACGTCCATCTTTGAACGGCTCCAGGCCACGCCCCCCAATATTTTATATTTCATATAAATACACACATATTCCAACATGATTCACAATTGTAGTGATAAACATATTGTTATAGAGTCCATTATTCAAATTGGATAGAAGCATAAATGATCCTAAAATTGATAGTAATAATGATAGAATTGTTGATGAAATACATAGTCCTGGAGAATCTCAAACACATGATGCAATGGTGTAGCATATAACGGCTCTACACATTTCGTGGCGTTATCCACTCATCAGGAGCAATTCAGGGTAAAAAATATCTATAAAGAAATAAATTAATGCAAAAGGATCAGGTAGTTGGCATGAAGGGAAACAAGGGAAGAGAAGGGACAAAAATTCCCCAATCACTCCCACCTAAGGTAAGCTAAGTCTTCAAAAAGTGGTGTTGGGAGCTGAGGGCGCCATGGGAACAGACCTTCCCAAGAGCTGTGGCAGCAATCTCCATGATCACCTGGTGGCACAAACAGCAGGAAGTTCTTTGGAATCGTCATACAGTATATACAACACAATTGTTCATTGGGGACTACAGTCCTTTAGATGTTTTACTATCGCTGTTTGTGCCACCACGTGGCCGTGGAGATTGCTGCCACAGTTCCCGGGGAGGTCTGTTCCCATGGTGCCCTCAGCTCTCAATACTACTTTTTGAAGACTTAGCTTACTTTAGGTAGGAGTGATTGGGGAATTTTTGTCCCTCCTCTTCCCTTTTTTTCCCCTCATGCCAACTATCTGGTCCTTTTGCATTCATTTATTTCTTTATAGATATTTTTACCCAAAATTGCTCCTGATGAGTGGATAACTCCACGAAACGCATAGAGCCATTATATGCTACACCATTGCATCATGTGTTTGAAAATCTCCAGGACTATGTATTCCATCAACAATTTTATCATTATTACTATCAATTTTAAGATCATTTATGCTTCTATCCAATTTGAATAATGGACTCTATATCAATATGTTTATCACTACAATTGTGAATCATGTTGGAATATGTGTGTATATATATATATATATATATATATATATATATATATATATATATATATATATATGTGATATATAAAATATTAAGATGATATCTATTGTTACCAATGCTACGCAATCTACTATAGATTTTTGTATATGGATGAGGAATCATTAAACATGTTTTTGCATACCTACTTCGCAGTAGTGCGAAGTAAAAAATCCTTTAAAAACCCTTCCCGTTTTTAAAGACTGAAAGTAAAAGAAAATCTGTGGTTGTCACCAGAAAAGAAATAGGGGAGATGGGGGAAATCTTGAGGAGACTAGTTGTGGTGATCCGTGTGACAAACAGGGATTCCTTCACTTTGGAGGGCTTTCCCTAAACTCCTTGTTTGGGCTATGAAACAGGAAGTGAAGGGAAATCTCCCACTCCCCAATGGGACACACATGGCTAAAATAATAATAATAATAATAATAATAATAATAATAATAATAATAATAACAGGGCTTAAATCCTTCCCTCTAAAATACAGAAAATGTTATGTTTACATAGGAAGGGTTAGTGTTAGGGATAGTGTTAAAGTAATTGTTATTTTATAAGTAAAAAAAAAAATCCTTTACAAACATGTTATACACACCTTCTCTGTACAACGATTTTGCACAGAGCAGCCCTGATCCTCCTCTTCTGTGGTCCCCTTGCCGATGCTCCTGGCTCTTCCTCCCTTACGAATGCCCCATAGCAAGCCATATGCACAGGGGGCACTTGTGCAGGCTTGATGCCACTCCAGTCTCTATGTCCAATGACACACAATCACACTCCTTACTCACAGGCTGTGATTGATAGCAGCAGGAGCCAGTGGCTCCCACTGCTGCCTCCATGTCCAGTAAGGAGTGAGAGAGCAGAGAGATGCTGCTCTCAGACACTTTGCCAGATCGAGATTGGGCTCAAGTAATATAAGGTAGGGCTTGGGGGTAGCTGAACACAGAAGTTTTTTACCTTGATGCATGAAATGTATTAAAGTGATTGTAAAGTCTTGTTTTATAGTTAAAAATAACAAACATGTTATACTTTCCTCCCTCCAGCCCCCTTGGCTAAACTTCCACGGTACTCCGAGACTGACTCTACATCCATCTCAGACTGCTCTCACCCAGTCCTCTCAGGCTGCCTCTAAGTCCTCTCCGACTGTAACACTCACCAGCCCACCTGGCTGTCTTCTTCCCTGGAGATTTGCCTGGCAGTGTTCTTCTCCTGCTGTCCTCACACCCGCTGCCACGCCTCTGGTCAGGACACCTCTCTTCCACACCCAAGCTCCCAGACTTGTGGTCACCCCCCCCAGACTAGTGGGTTACCCTTGAAGGTCTCCGACAGCCTCCTATCACTCCATCTCCATCTTCCACCCAAACTCCACTGTCCCAGCTGGGTTGAGCCAGAGTATTTGAGGGGGCCTGCCCCCTGCCAACCCATCTGTTGGGGATTGGTCAGGGCCCACATGAATACTCCAGGCAGCTCCTTCTAACTCCCACTCCCATTGTTCTAGAATCTTCTCCAGGTTTCTAGAAGTGGGGGGGTATCAGAGATGCTGACTGTGAGTCATACCAGCCTCCCTGACAGAGTCGCTCTCCTGACCCAGATAAAAATACACATCAAACATAAAACACATAAAAATATACAATATCCTAATTTAAAGTTTTGCTATCTCTGTTGGCTGACAAACACTAACCACACTGGGGGGAAATTAGCTTTAATCTAAAGCCTTTTTTTTCATTTTGGATAGTGTAGTGGAAGGGGAAAATTGTCATAATTTTTTTTTGTTTCTATCTGTTTCTCATTAGGGAGATTGCCCCTCCTTTTCTATTGCATCGGCTAAACAGGAAGTGAGAGGATATCTTTCGAATGTGAAGGAAGTCCCCTCATGGGTCCCTTTTATTCCTGTGCTGGTGAATTTACCCTCACTTTCATTTCTGTTGAGACTGGTGAATCTACCTAATGGGGACACAGACAGCAATAAAAACATGCACCAATGGAAGGAGCACCAGACAAAATGATAAGTCAAAATTAATATATTGGTTTCCACTAAAAATCAGCACATTTGAATGTGTTTGAAAATTTGACAACTCCATGCGGTGCGGGAACTGGAAGACAGAGCATTGATTTTAATAATGCTTAACGTGAAACAATAAAAGTGTAATATTCCTTTAAATTTCATACCTGGGGGGTGTCTATAGTATGTGTCACGAGACTTATACTCACCGAGGCCGAGATGCCGAGAGCGGCTCGCCCTTACGACCACGCGCACCCAGACCCCTGAAATGGGTACAGAGAGCTGGGGGCACGCGGAGGCACGGGCTTCCGGGAGGTAGGAGGTCCGGGAATAGGAAGCGGGTGCTCTGTAATCTGTAGGCGGAACCAGGAATGGGGACTGAGCCTAGGCAGAGGCAAACTGTAATTATAAACAGAGGTTAATGTGAAGCAGGCAGATCTAACAGTAGGAAGTCCGTTAATGCAGGCCAAGATCAGGGGTATCAGGCAATCAGATAGAGACAAGTCCGTAATACAGGCAGAGGTCGGGGTATCAGGCAGTCCAGCAGAGTAGTGGTTAACAGGCCAAGGTTTGATACACAGAGACAGGCAGGTAGTGGGTTAATCCGGTAGAGTAGTTAGTTAACAAGCCAGGGTTTGGTACACAGAGACAGGCAGGTAGTGGGTTAATCCGGTAGAGTAGTTAGTTAACAAGCCAGGGTTTGGTACACAGAGACAGGCAGGTATCAGGATATCACAGGCACAGGGGGACAGGGAGAGCTGACGACGAACCAGCAACCCGACTGGGCGCTGGAGCCATCAGAAATAGTCTCCCTGCCCGGCGAGCGCGTCAGTGTGACGCGCTACCGGGCACCCGCACGGGCTACGGCGCGCACACGGGGACCGCCGTGCACCCGCGCGCGCCGCACCATCAGGCCGCGGACGGGTGTGCGACGAAGCGCCAGGCCACCGCGCATGCGCCCCGGAGCCCGGCGAGCGGAGACGCTCCCTGGCTCCTGACAGTATGCCTGTAAAGGGGCGCATGTTGCCCGTGTTTAGAACAGTCTGACAGCAAAATTACATTTCAAAGGAAAAAAAGTCATTTAAAACTACTCGCGGCTATTAATGAATTGCCGCTCTGACAATACACATAAAAGTTCATTGATAAAAACGGCATGGGAATTCCCCACAGGGGAACCCCGAACCAAAATTTAAAAAAAAAAATGACGTGGGGGGGTCCCCCTAAATTCCATACAAGGGCCTCATCCCCACAACCCTTGCCCGGTGGTTGTGGGGGTCTGCGGGCGGGGGGCTTATCGGAATCTGGAAGCCCCCTTTAACAAGGGGACCCCCAGATCCCGGCCCTCCCCCCTGTGTGAAATGGTAAGGGGATACCCCTACCATTTCACAAAAAAAGTGTTAAAAATGTTAAAAATGACAAAAGACAGTTTTTGACAATTCCTTTATTTAAATGCTTCTTCTTTCTTCTATCTTCTATCTTCTTTCTTCTATCTTCCTTCAGTTTCTTCCTCCATCTTCTTCTTCTTCTGGTTCTTCTGGTTCTTCCTCCGGTGTTCTTGTCCGGCATCTTCCTCCGCAGCGCCGGCGTCTTCTTCCCTTCTTCTTCTCGGGCCACTCCGCATCCACCATGATGGGAGGCTCCCGCTGTGTGACGCTTCTCCTTTTCTGACGGTTCTTAAATAACACCTGGTGACCCCGCCCCCCTCTGACGCACGGGGACTTCCCTGTGGCATTCCCCGTGACATCAGAGGGGGGCGGACAGGGAAGTCACTGTGTGTCAGAGGGGGGTGTGTTCACCGGGTGGCCCCGCCCTCCATTATTTAAGAACCATCAGAAGAGGAGAAGCGTCACACAGCGGGAGCCTCCCATCATGGTGGATGTGGAGCGGCCCGAGAAGAAGGGAAGAAGACGCCGGCGTCACGGAGGAAGATGCCGGATGAGAACACCAGAGGAAGAACCAGAAGAACCAGAAGAAGAAAAAGATGGAGGAAAAAAAACTAAGGAAGATAGAAGATAGGGGATAGAAGATAGAAGATAGAAGAAAGAAGAAGCATTTAAATAAAGGAATTGTCAAAAACTGTCTCTTGTCATTTTTAACATTTTTGACACTTTTTTTGTGAAATGGTAGGGGTGCTTTTGTACCCCCTTACCATTTCACACGGGGGGAGGGCCAGGATCTGGGGGTCCCCTTGTTAAAGGGGCTTCCAGATTCCGATAAGCCCCCCGCCCGCAGACCCCCACAACCACCGGGCAAGGGTTGTGGGGATGAGGCCCTTGTCCCCATCAACATGGGGACAAGGTGTTTTGGGGGGCTACCCCAAAACACCCTCCCAATGTTGAGGGCATGTGGCCTGGTACGGTTCAGGAAGGGGCCGTTCTCTTGTCCCCCCCTCTTTTCCTGCGGCCTGCCAAGTTGCATGCTCGGATAAGGGTCTGTTATGGATTTTTGGGGGGACCCCACGCCATATTTTAAAAAAATTTTGGCCGGGGTTCCCCTTAATATCCAAACCAGACCTGAAGGGCCTGGTATGGAATTTAGGGGGACCCCCCACATAATTTTTTTTTACATTTTGGTTCGGGGTTCCCCTGTGGGGAATTCCCATGCTGTTTTTATCAATGAACTTTTATGTGTATTGTCGGACCGGCAATTCATTAATAGCTGCGAGTAGTTTTGAATGACTTTTTTTCCTTTGAAATGTCATTTGCTGTCAGACTGTTCTAAACACGGGAAACATGCGCCCCTTTACAGGCATACTATAGACACCCCCCCGGTATGAAATTTAAAGGAATATTACACTTTTATTGTTTCACTTTAAGCATTATTAAAATCAATGCTCTGTCTTCCAGTTCCGGAGCCACATGGAGCTCCTCTCCTCAGCTCCCGCACTACGGACCAAAACAGCTTATAAAATCAGCCTAGAGCCTCCTCACCGGCTCCCACATGCAAACGGCCCAGACGGCGCCGCCGACCCAACCTCAAATCGAGGCCCCGGTCTCAGCCTACACGGAACCTCACACAGGCGCTCAGATGACAGAGATGGAGGTAAGCGGCAGCACAGCCACTCATACCTCCCTACAAGCCTCCTCTACTCAGCCACAGCCTCCCCATGTCTCCTCTCCTCAAGCCTCCCTCTCTCAGGCCTTCTCCTCACAAGCCTCCGCTCCACAACATAATGGGGATCACAGTACAGAGCGCATAGCGCAGGCTGTAGTAGCCCTCCTGTCCCCTATGATCTATGCCTCAGTGGAAAAGGCAGTAAATGCGGGGATGAAACAAATAAGGGCTCAGCTAGTAGAACACACCACTAGGCTGAACGAGCTAGAAAACCGCCTATCCAGCATGGAAGAGGAGATGTACCAGGCCCAGGCCACAGAACAAGCACAGGACAAGACAAACCAATATATTATCCAAAAACTTGATGATTTGGAAAACAGATCCAGGAGGAGCAACCTGCAATTCGTGGGTATCTCCGAATCCCTACAAGCACCTGCTCTACCTGAATTCTGCTCACAATGCATCCTGGAAGCGCTAGGCCTTACAGGCTCTTGCACAGTGGAACGTGCCCACCGTATGGGGTCCTACAACACAGAACGCAAGAACCCTCGGCCTATAATCAAATATCTTCCTTTACAATTGTATTTTATTATGTTCTACAAACCTTACTGGCCTCACTGTGCATGGCTTAACTCATCCTCCCCCTATAAACGGCCCGAAGGAGCCCACACAAGAACCCTCTACCCTACCATGTGCTCTCTAAAGTCGTATCATTAGTGTCCTGTCCTGGGAGTTGACCTACACAGTGACTCCATGCGGAAAAAAGAGTTCACATGTTTAAATGTTTTTTTAAGGTTCCCCCCGACATTACCCCCCCTCCCCTCTCCCTTTCCTCTGGGGCTCATGCAAACCTCCATACATCTCTCTTCCACATTACCATAAGGACAACAATACCCTACTTCCTGATACAGCTGTGACTTTATCTTACCAATTACACAGTGACAAATCTAGTATATCGGCCCATATCCCTCTCAAGACCCCCCCAATATGAAAATAGTCTCCTGAAATGTAAAAGGTCTCAGATCCCCCCACAAGAGGATGAAAATTCTCCGACATCTTTCATCGCATGAAGAAGCTTTGGGTAGGCACTGTCTTAGGCTCTGATGCGGTTGGACGCAAAGCGGGCGTTCTCCTGCTGATACACAAAAACCTCCCCTGCACAGTCTTGTCTGTCAAAACTGACAAACAGGGACGTTTTATCATGGCACATGTCCAAATAAGCTCCAAGAAGCTAGTAATATCAAATGTCTAAGCTCCCAATAGCCCAGGCAGACAGTTCTACACTGAACTGTCCATGTGGCTACTTAGCAACACCCACCTCCCCCATTTGGTTGGAGGAAATTTTAACGACATCCTCCATCAGATGGATGACAGATCGTCCCCCAAGCGCCCTAAACCTAGTTCTGACCCCTCCGCCCCCTCATACTTTGCAACCACTATGGATGCCATCCACCTCCAGGATCTATGGCGCCTCTCTCACCCAGCTGACAGAGAATTTACTTTTTACTCCAACCCACACAACGTCTTCACAAGGATAGACTACTTCTTTGGCTCGGACAACCTCTTCCCCATGCTCCACAGTGCTGACATTCTCGACATAACCATCTCCGACCATGCCCCCATAGAGGTGACACTCGATAATCTGGACTTACCTCAACACCCCAAAATTTGGCGATTTCCTTCTTACTTACATAACAATACTGACTTCCAGCAGTTCATGTCCAAATCATGGTCTGAATACTCTTTGACCAACGCCCCCACATAGATGATCCGAACCTCTTCTGGGATGCCAGCAAAGCATACCTCAGGGGTCGAATTATTTCATATGCCACCTCCTTTAAACGAAACACTTTAACAAAATACAAAGCAGCCAGCGCATGCCTACACCAGGCACAACGCTCCATATACACCAAAGACTCCCCAGACGCCAGGAATGAATGGCAGGCAGCGAAAAGAGACTTCGATACCTGGGCAAACACCCTTGAACTCACCAAAAAGGCCCACCTAGACGCCACCCTCCACAAGTTCGGGAATAAAGCAGGCAAACTCTTAGCCAGGCTCTGCAAAGGTCCATTCCGCCCGACCCATATCACATCTCTTCGAGACACCAAGGGTAACCTCCACTCCACACCACAGAAAATCAACAAGGTCATGCTTAAATTTTACTCAACACTAGGGATGAGCTTTGCGTTTGAGTCGAACCCATGTTCGACTCGAACATCGTCTGTTCGATCATTCACCGAATTGCGAACGATATGGGCCGTTGGCGCCAAATTCACGTGGCGCGTCAAGGCCCATAATTCACTGCTGCATCGCAGTGCATTGCTGGCTCATGATTGGCCAAGCATGCACTATGAACAGAGAGCCGTAATTGGCCAAAGCCAAGGAGGCTTTGGCCAATTATGGCTCAGGGGATTTAGTACACGCCCCACACTATATAAGGCCGCCTGCACGGCGGCCCTGTGTAGTGTGTGTTCCAGCATTAAAATAGATAGACAGAGAGACAGTGTCATTTGATTTAAGTTAGATAGATGAGGCAGGACAGTCAGTGAGTTAGCTGCACTTACAGTGTATTGTGTATATACAGTATATGCATCCCAGGTGATATATATATATATATATATATATATATATATATATATATATATATATATACACTGTATTCAGTTTAGCTAGATTCATTCCTGTTATCTTCCTACTGACAGGCAGGCTTGTCTTGTTACAGTATTTACAGCTACCTGAAGAAAATTGCTGGTGTTCTTTTGATCCTATTAGTACCACAGTCAGGCAGCTAGACTATTTACAGTTAGTGTAGTGCATCCTCCTCACAGTGTTCAGTTAAAGCTACAAGTTAGTTTAGTGTGACCTCTGCACAGTGTTCAGCTAAAGCTACAAGTTAGGGTAGTGCATCCTCCTCACAGTGTTCAGCTAAAGCTACAAGTTAGTGTAGTGCGTCCTCCTCACAGTGTTCAGCTAAAACTACAAGTTAGTGTAGTGCGACCTCTGCACAGTGTTCAGCTAAAGCTACAAGTTAGTATAGTGCGTCCTCTGAACAGTGTTCAGCTAAAGCTACAAGTTAGTGTAGTGCGTCCTCCTCACAGTGTTCAGCTAAAACTACAAGTTAGTGTAGTGCAAGCTCTGAACAGTGTTCAGCTAAAGCTACCTGTAGAAGGTTGGTGGTGTTTTCCTGATCCTATCACTACCGCAGGCAGCTAAATAAGCTACAAGTTATTTTTTTGCGAGCTCTGCACAGTGTTCACCTAAAGCTACCTGTAGAAGGTTGGTGGTGTTTTCCTGATCCTATCACTACCGCAGGCAGCTAAATAAGCTACAAGTTATTTTTTTGTGAGCTCTGCACAGTGTTCACCTAAAGCTACCTGTAGAAGGTTGGTGGTGTTTTCCTGATCCTATCACTACCGCAGGCAGCTAAATAAGCTACAAGTTATTTTTTTGCGAGCTCTGCACAGTGTTCAGCTAAAGCTACCTGTAGAAGGTTGGTGGTGTTTTCCTGATCCTATCACTACCGCAGGCAGCTAAATAAGCTACAAGTTATTTTTTTGCGAGCTTTGCACAGTGTTCAGCTAAAGCTACCTGTAGAAGGTTGGTGGTGTTTTCCTGATCCTATCGCTACCGCAGGCAGCTAAATAAGCTACAAGTTATTTTTTTGTGAGCTCTGCACAGTGTTCACCTAAAGCTACCTGTAGAAGGTTGGTGGTGTTTTCCTGATCCTATCACTACCGCAGGCAGCTAAATAAGCTACAAGTTATTTTTTTGCAAGCTCTGCACAGTGTTCACCTAAAGCTACCTGTAGAAGGTTGGTGGTGTTTTCCTGATCCTATCACTACCGCAGGCAGCTAAATAAGCTACAAGGTAGTTTTTTGCGAGCTCTGCACAGTGTTCACCTAATGCTACCTGTAGAAGGTTGGTGGTGTTTTCCTGATCCTATCACTACCGCAGGCAGCTAAATAAGCTACAAATTAGTGTAGTGCGTCCTCCTCACAGTGTTCAGCTAAAACTACAAGTTAGTGTAGTGCACAGTGTTCAGCTAAATCTACAAGTTAGGGTAGTGCATCCTCCTCACAGTGTTCAGCTAAAGCTACAAGTTAGTGTAGTGCGTCCTCCTCACAGTGTTCAGCTAAAACTACAAGTTAGTGTAGTGCGACCTCTGTACAGTGTTCAGCTAAAGCTACAAGTTAGTGTAGTGCGTCCTCTGAACAGTGTTCAGCTAAAACTATAAGTTAGTGTAGTGCGACCTCTGCACAGTGTTCAGCAAAGCTACAAGTCAGTGTAGTGTGTCCTCTGAACAGTGTTCAGCTAAAGCTACAAGTTGGTGTAGTGCGTCCTCCTCACAGTGTTCAGCTAAAACTACATATTAGTGTAGTGTGACCTCTGCACAGTGTTCAGCAAAGCTACAAGTTAGTGTAGTGCGTCCTCTGAACAGTGTTCAGCTAAAGCTACAAGTTAGTGTAGTGCGTCCTCCTCACAGTGTTCAGCTAAAACTACAAGTTAGTGTAGTGCGAGCTCTACACAGTGTTCAGCTAAAGCTACCTGTAGAAGGTTGGTGGTGTTTTCCTGATTCTATCACTACCGCAGGCAGCTAAATAAGCTACAAGTTAGTTTTTTGCGAGCTCTGCACAGTGTTCACCTAAAGCTACCTGTAGAAGGTTGGTGGTGTTTTCCTGATCCTATCACTACCGCAGGCAGCTAAATAAGCTACAAGTTATTTTTTTGTGAGCTCTGCACAGTGTTCACCTAAAGCTACCTGTAGAAGGTTGGTGGTGTTTTCCTGATCCTATCACTACCGCAGGCAGCTAAATAAGCTACAAGTTAGTTTTTTGCAAGCTCTGCACAGTGTTCACCTAAAGCTACCTGTAGAAGGTTGGTGGTGTTTTCCTGATCCTATCACTACCGCAGGCAGCTAAATAAGCTGCAAATTGGTGTAGTGCGTCCTCCTCACAGTGTTCAGCTAAAACTACAAGTTAGTGTAGTGCACAGTGTTCAGCTAAAGCTACAAGTTAGGGTAGTGCGTCCTCCTCACAGTGTTCAGCTAAAGCTACAAGTTAGTGTAGTGCGTCCTCCTCACAGTGTTCAGCTAAAACTACAAGTTAGTCTAGTGCGACCTCTGTACAGTGTTCAGCTAAAGCTACAAGTTAGTGTAGTGCGTCCTCTGAACAGTGTTCAGCTAAAACTACAAGTTAGTGTAGTGCGACCTCTGCACAGTGTTCAGCTAAAACTACAAGTTAGTGTAGTGCGTCCTCCTCACAGTGTTCAGCTAAAACTACAAGTTAGTATAGTGCGACCTCTGCACAGTGTTCAGCTAAAGCTACCTGTAGAAGGTTGGTGGTGTTTTCCTGATTCTATCACTACCGCAGGCAGCTAAATAAGCTACAAGTTAGTTTTTTGCGAGCTCTGCACAGTGTTCACCTAAAGCTACCTGTAGAAGGTTGGTGGTGTTTTCCTGATCCTATCACTACCCCAGGCAGCTAAATAAGCTACAAGTTATTTTTTTGCGAGCTCTGCACAGTGTTCACCTAAAGCTACCTGTAGAAGGTTGGTGGTGTTTTCCTGATCCTATCACTACCGCACGCAGCTAAATAAGCTACAAGTTCATTTTTTGCGAGCTCTGCACGGTGTTTACCTAAAGCTACCAGTAGAAGGTTGGTGGTGTTTTCTGAACAGTGTCGGCGAAAACGGCGATTCTGAATACTGTGTACTTTTTTAAATTCGGCGCCATTGGCAGCCGAGTAAACGGGAAGTGACGTCATGACATCGCTTCCGCATTTACAACAAGAGGGCTGGAACGAAGCCGCTCACAGCTTCGTTCCAGCCCGCCCCCAGCCGCCGAAGATTCCCGATTGGACACCGGGCCTCCCGATCACACTGGAGGCCCGGTAACGGCGGCGGGAGGCGGCGGGAGGGGGGTTGTCCCCTCCCGCTCCTCCGGTATAACAACCGAGCGGCTTTTAGCCGCATCGGTTGTTATACACGGGTAGCCGATCGCCCGCTGGAAACAATGGTACCGGGATGATGCCTGCAGCTGTGGGCATCATCCCGGTATAACCCCGGAAAGCCGAGTACGCATATGTGCGTACGGTCGGCGGGAAGGGGTTAAAGCCAGAAAGTTGCCATTCTGTTTTTGGCCATGTCTGTGATCTGCTTTTTTTCTACAACAAGGAACATCCTCAGGGACTGGGGATTCCATAATTTTTGCCAGAGGTTGTATATATATATATATATATATATATATATATATATATATATATATATCCCAGCTTAGTGCAGCTACAGGCCATTAGTATGTCTGGAAGGCCAACAAGGAGAGGCAGACAGTCACAAGCCAATAAAAGAGGGCAAGCAGGCTCTGTGTCTAGAGGCAACAGTGCTGGTCGTGGAGACGGTGCATCCTCATCAGCACGTGGCCGTGGGACACGCTTGGCCTTTTTTTCGGCAGCTGGCCATGTTGAGCCGCAACATGTGGAAGACTTGGTCGAGTGGATGACCAAGCCATCCTCATCCTCCTCATTCTCTCTCACCCATGCTCAGGGTACTTTGTCTGGCAAAGCAGCTGCCAACGGCTTGGCTCAATGGCATCAGTGACTCCTTCCCTAGCCCCATCATGTCCTCCTGAGGAGTCCCTCGAACTGTTTGACTGTGTTGGGTACATGCTCCAGGAGGATGCCCAGCGTTTAGAAGGCTGTGATGATTATACTGAGCTAGATGAAGGCAGTAACGTGAGCACGGACAGAGGGGGTGCCCAAGAAGGACAGCAATCTGGCAGTCATGCTCCCCTTGCTGCAGCATACTGCCAGGTTTGCTCCAGTGATGAGGAGGGAGGGGATGATGAGGTCACTGATTCAACGTGGGTGCCTGATAGGAGAGAGGAAGAGGAGGCACATCACCAATGAGGCAGGATGCCCTCCAGGGGCCAGCCTACGGGCAGCACACTGACTGCATCACACCCCAAAGCTCCCCATGTGCAGGGCGCTGCTGTCTCTGCGCGTTATTCCAAAAGTTCTTTGGTGTGGGCCTTTTTTGAGATGAGTGCATCAGATCGCACCGCTGCTATTTGCAACATATGTCTCAAGCGTATCTCGCGTGGCCAAAACATCTTCCGCTTGGGCACCACATGCTTGACCAGACATATGTTGATCTGCCATGCAGTTCATTGGCAAGCATATCTAAAAGACCCACGCCAAAGAATAAAGAGGACCTCTCCTTGCTCCTCATCAGCTGAGATCTCCAACCCCACTATACCTTCAGTCCTCTTTGAGACCTGCACTGAGAGGAATGAAGGTGTAGAATTAGGTGTGTCACAGCCAATTACTTGTGGGCAATCTGCTTTCGGTACACAGACGTCAGATTGTACCAGGCAAATTTCCCTGCCCCAGCTGCTGCACCGCAGAAAGAAGTTCGCTCCCAGCCATCCACATGCCCAGCGGTTGAATGCTAGCTCGGCAAAATTGCTAGCACTTCAACTGCTGCCTTTTCAGTTGGCAGACTCTGCCCCCTTCCGTGAGTTTGTGGAATGTGCGGTTCCTCAGTGGCAGGTACCCAAACGCCACTTTTTCTCATGGAATGTGATTCCGGCTCTCTACCAGCATGTGGAAGGCAATGTCCATGCCTCGCTGGACAGGGCGGTCAGCGGTAAGGTGCATATTACCGCTGACTCATGGTCCAGCAGGCATGGACAGGGACGTTACCTAAGTTTCACGGCGCATTGGGTGACTCTGCTGGCAGCTGGGAAGGATGCAGGACAAGGTGCAGTAGTGTTGGAGATTGTTCCGCCACCATGCCTCCAAAATGCCACTACTAATGATTGTGACACACCTCTCTCCTCCACCCCCTCCTCTTCTTCTTCCTCCATAGCCTCTTCCTCTGCTTTGTCCTCGGAACCAGCGGTGCTCCGTAGGCGTTCAAGGGGCTACGCAAGTACGCAGGCCAAAAGATGCCATGTGGTGCTTGAGCTGGTGTGTTTGGGGGACAGGAGCCACACTGGGGCAGAGGTTCTGTCAGCTCTGCAGAGGCAGGTTCAGAGGTGGTTGACGCCATGCCAACTTAAGGCAGGAATGGTGGTTTGCGACAATGGCACCAACCTCCTCTCTGCCCTCCGACAGGGACAAATGACCCATGTGCCCTGTTTGGCTCATGTCCTTAACTTGGTGGTGCAGCGGTTCTTGGGCAGGTACCCGAGCTTACAGGATGTCCTTAGGCAGGCCAGGAAAGTCTGTGTGCATTTCCACCGGTCATATAATGCCAGTGCTCGGCTGGCAGACCTCCAAAAGGAGTTTAACCTGCCCAAGAACCGCCTAATCTGTGACATGCCAACCAGGTGGAACTCAACGTTGGCCATGCTGCAGCGGCTGCACACGCAGCAGAGGGTCATCAATGAGTACCTGTGCGACTATGGCACCAGGACAGGGTCAGGGGAGCTTGTTTTTTTTTCCCCATGCCAGTGGGCCATGATCAGGGATGCATGCACTGTCCTGTCACCGTTTGAGGAGGCCACGAGGATGGTGAGCAGTGACAGTGCATGCATCAGTGACACTATCCCCCTTGTCCACCTGTTGGAGCACACGATGCGTGGAATAATGGACAGGGCACTTGAGGCAGAACATTGGCAGGAAGAGGAGGACTTCCTTAGCTCTCAAGGCCCCCTTTATCCAGACAGTGTTCCTGCGTGCCCGCCGATCACACAGGAAGAGGAGGAGGATTGTGTCAGTATGGAGGTGAAGCCTGGCACTCAGCATCAGCAGCAGTCTTTAAGGGATCAGTCCCAAGAAACACATGGACTTGTACGTGGCTGGGAGGAGGTGGCTGCGGACCATGTCGTCCTTAGTGACCCAGAAGACACCGGACCGAATGCCTCAGCAAACCTACGCTGCATCGCCTCCCTGATCCTGCAAAGCCTGCGTAAGGATCCTCGTTTTCGTGGTATCAAGGAAAAGGACCAATGCTGGCTTGCAACCCTCCTTGATCCACATTACAAGGGTAAGGTTGCGGACCTTATCTTGCTGTCGCAGAGGGAGCAGAGGGTGAAACATCTTCGGTAGGCCTTGCAGAAAGATCTGTGCAACGCCTTCCCAGAGACTGGGAGATTACAAACTCCTGATTCTGGACAACGTGTTGCTGAGGCTTCGGTCAGTCAAAGAAGGAGCGGTGGAGAAGGTGGCCGTCTGACTGATGCGTTCAGACAATTTTTTAGTCCGCAGCCCCAAGGTATGATCGGTTCCAGCAACCATTGCCAGCGTCTGTTTTACATGGTGCAGGAATACCTAGGGGCAAGATCTGACTTGGACACCTTTCCCACCGAAAATCCTCTGGGTCACTGGGTCTTGAGGATGGATCACTGGCCAGAGCTTGCACAGTATGCAGTTGAGCTACTGGCCTGTCCTGCATCCAGCTTTCTTTCGAAACGCACATTTAGTGCTGCTGGAGGCTTTGTATCCGATCACAGGGTGTGTCTGTCCACCAACTCGGTTGATCAACTGACCTTCATAAAAATGAATCAGTCTTGGGTCACCACCAGCTACCAAGCACCTGATGCTGATGTAACCGAATAATTTTTTTTGAAATCTCAGATCCCTTCAAAGACTGCCTATGCTGATGCTGAGTGACTATCCTGAGTATTATCCTCTTCCTCCTCAATTATCACGCTGATAGCTTGTAAGAACATTTTTGGTTCTGGGCGCCGCCACCAGTGCCTAAGGCCCAATTTTTCAGCCCCTGTTAACAGGGGAGTGTAATTACAATTTTTGATGCACTACTTTGCAGCAGGGCTCGTTCCTGCGTTCCAACGAGAGTATCTGTGAGGGGTTGCATTGTTGTGGCACCAGCACCAGTGCCTAAGGCCCAATTTTTCAGCCCCTGTTCAACAGGGGCATGTAATTACAATTCTTGATCTAATATTTTACAGCAGGGCCCGTTTCTGCGCCCACCAAGACCGAGTGAGGACTTACAGTGTTGTGGCACCAGCACCACCACCACCACCAAAGGCCCAATTTTTCAGCCCCTGTTTAACAGGGGCATGTAATTACAATTTTTGATGCAATACTTTGCAGCAGGGCTCGTTCCTGCATTCCAACTAGAGTATCTGTGAGGGGTTGCAGTGTTGTGGCACTAGCACCAGTGCCTAAGGCCCAATTTTTCAGCCCCTGTTCAACAGGGGCGTGTAATTACAATTTTTGATGCAATACTTTGCAGCAGGACTCGTTCCTGCGTTCCAACTAGAGTATCTGTGAGGGGTTGCAGTGTTGTGGCACCAGTGCCTAAGGCCCAATATTTCAACCCCTGTTCAACAGGGGCATGTAATTACAATTCTTGATCTAATATTTCACAACAGGGCCCATTTCTGCGCTCTCCAAGAGCGAGTGAGGACTTACAGTGTTGTGGCACCAGCACCCCCACCACCACCAAAGGCCCAATTTTTCAGCCCCTGTTTAACAGGGGCGTGTAATTACAATTTTTGATGCAATACTTTGCAGCAGGGCTCGTTCCTGCATTCCAACTAGAGTATCTGTGAGGGGTTGCAGTGTTGTGGCACCAGCACCAGTGCCTAAGGCCCAATTTTTCAGCCCCTGTTCAACAGGGGCATGTAATTACAATTCTTGATCTAATATTTCACAGCAGGGCCCTGTGAGGGCTTACAGTGTTGTGGCCACAACAACACCTAAGGCCCAAATTTCTGCTGAGTATATAGGGCAGGCCCCTACTTTCAAACATCCAACTTACAAACGACTCCTACTTGCAAACGGAAGGAGACAACAGGAAGTGAGATGAAATCTACCCCTAGGAAGGGAAATTCTCTCCTGTAAGAGTTAAAATGGGAAAAACATTTCTCCTTTCCACTGATGCTTTATCACCAATCCTTGTTTCACAAAAAAACCCAAATTTTCAAAAAAACCTTTTGTCATTGGGACAAAAAGTGAGGTGAAATCTTCTGAAGAGGAGCACAGACAGCAAGACAAATGTCACAGGGGTGATAACCCTTCCCTATGTTTTCCAAAAAGCTTAAAATAGATTTTTTGGCTGGAGCTAAACACGTTAAAAATGTACCAGTTAAAAATTACAAACAGATTCTACTTAACAACAAAACTGCAGTCCTTGTCTTGCTTGCATCGCCTGTATACTGCTGTTCAGAGTACAGAGCCAGTATACTGCTGTTTCCTTTTTTAATTTGTGTGCAGGGTTGCCTTTAATATCCATACAAGACCCAAAGGGCCTGGTAATGGACTGGGGGGTACCCATGCCGTTTGTCTCACTGATTTTCATCCATATTTCCAGGACCAGACATTACATTAAAGCAGTTTTAAATGACTTTTTTTCCTGTAAAAATGACATTTTGTGCAGGGACTGTTCTAAGCAAGGGAAACATGTGCCACTTTACAGGCATACTATAGACACCCCCCAGGTATGATATTTAAAGGAATATTTCACTTTTTTTTTTTTTTACTTTAGGCATCATTAAAATCACTGCTCCCGAAAAAAACAGACGTTTTTAAAAGTTTTTTTTGCATTGATACATGTCCCCTTGGGCAGGACCCGGGTCCCCAAACCTTTTTTAGGACAATACCATGCAAATTAGCCTTTCAAATTAGCACTTTTGATTTTGAATGGTCGAATCCCATAGATGTCAATGGGGTTCTAACGTTCGTGTGAATTTTCGGTCCGTTCGCAGGTTCTGGTGCGAACCGAACCGGGGGGTGTTCGGCTCATCCCTACTCAACACTTTACGCCCCAGACCTCATAGATAAACAAACAGCATGCTCCTTCATCGAGAAAATAAACATGTCCAAAATTTCTCCATCACAACTAGAAGCTCTTAATGCTCCTATTTCCCTCCGTGAAATATCAACCACCATCCGTAACTTAACCCTCTCCAAGGCCCCGGAACCTGACGGATTCACTAGTGAATTTTACAAAACCCTACAAACCCTCTTAGAACCCACTCTCCACCAAGTATACAATGGTATTTGGTCAGGTGGTACATACCTACAGTCGGGGAACCAGGCCATTATAAAATTATTATCCAAGAAGGGCAAAGACCCCCAGGACCCGGGCTCATATAGACCCATCTCACTTCTTAATCTAGATGTTAAAATTCTATCCAAGATCGTAGCTACAAGGTTAGCAGACATCATTCCCTCATTGATCCACCCCGCCCAATCTGGCTTTGTGAAAGGCAGAACCACCACCCTTAACATACGCAAGGTCATGCTGGCCTTAGAGCATGCTAATCAGTGCCCAGGCACGGATCATGCCATTATCACGTTAGACACGGAAAAAGCCTTCAATATTGTTAGTTTTGAATTGCTTTCCATGACCATGTCAGCGATGGAATTCCATGGTCCCTTCCACCATCTTATTAACACCATGTACACTGCTCCGGCAGCTAGATTGGTGGCAGCAGGCCTTCTCTCCGATGAATTCTGCCTCCATAAGGGTACACACCAAGGATGCCCCCTGTCCCCACTCCTCTTCAACATTGCCCTAGAACCCCTATCCAGGTACCTAACATTAACAGCTCCCTTACATGGCATCAAAGTTGGTAAACACAACTTACGCACCTCCCTCTTTGCGGACGACATTCTTATATTCTCAGCCAACCCCCCATTAGATATGTTCACCATAAAAAAGGTATTTGACGAATTTCGTTCCTGCTCAGGCCTCCACATTAATTACGGCAAAAGCGAAATCCTCCCCATAGGCACTCTCTCTAAACCATCCTGGGCCCAGCACTCCATCTTCCCTGTCGCCAATTCACATATTACCTATTTGGGAATCAAAATAGGGAAACTCCCCTCTTCCCTTTACCACCTCAATTACCCTCCTCTGATTTAAAAAATAACTCAAGAATTAAATACCTGGATGGATCTGCCCCTCTCGCTCTTTGGAAGATGTCACCTGATAAAAATGGTCAGTTTTGCTAGATTATTATACCCATTGCAAACTATTCCGCTACTTCTCCATCACAAGGATGTGAAATTTCTCAATTCAGCCATATCAAAATTTCTATGGCAAAGATCATGTATAGCCTTCAAAAAACTTTATCCTCCCAGGCGTGAAGGGGGCATCAGTCTCCCTCATATTAGAATCTATAATTTAGCATGCTTGCGCAGAACTAGTCTGGACTGGATAACACAATCCTCCCGCTACTCTAACTTTTCTTTGGAATCTGGCATGGCTCATCCGTATTCATTAGTGGCCCTTCTCCATTGCAAATGGAAGTTAGTCCCCCCTCTTTATCATCACAACCTCCTGCTAAGAGATACAGCAATAACATGGAGAGAAGCCAGGAAACTGCTTAAGGTAGCTCCCTTCATGTCAAGACACCTTCCAATTCAGGGGAACCCTGTCTTCCCCCCAGGCTTGGAACACAAACCCTTCACCGTCTGGGAACAAAAAGGCCTCACAAAATTCTCCACCCTATATAATACAGCGACGGGGTGGCCATTACCCTTTACCAACATAGCGGAAACCTTCTCACTACCCATAACCTTCCACTATGACCAATGCATCAGCTTTTTAAAGGACACTTGTAAAGAAGAAGATAGCAAAAGGTTTCAGCCTAACATCACAGACCAAATGATCCTGGATGGCTCCTACAAAATCTCGGACATATACAAACCTCTTCCACAGAAGACCTCTCTTCCTCTCACATCCTCCTCTGTCGAAAACTGGCGCAAAGACTTCCCTGACCCGAACCTAGTGGAAAAAATTCTACAAGGCCTTAACACCGTACAAAAACTAACACCCAACAAAATTTGGAGAGAAACTGAAAATAGTTCACCGAGCATACATACCTTTCTTATCCTCAAAATCAGATCAGAGCAAAGCCTTTTGCCCCCTCTCCTAATCAAGGACCGTCTAAACACGGATTTCAAACAGGAAAAATCTAAAGCCCGCTTTTACTCCAAATGGCTTTCCTTCATGCTCTCAACTCTCTACCAGGAGGAAATAGCCAATTTCAGCCAATTCTCGTTCTCATACTACAACTCTTCCCCTCCAATCCCAAAAGAGGCAACCTCCCCATCCAAAAAGACTTTAACTCAGATCATCAGTTATGCCCTCATTCAATCATCACTAGCTATCCAATATTGTAAAGTTTACCTCCACAATTGTCTATGCCTCAGCCATGCAGCCCCCCCCCCCCCCCCAGTATGCCCTACTTTATTACCCTCCCCCTCCCTCTTCTTGTTCCTTTTTTCCTATGTC
Organism: Aquarana catesbeiana; assembly: GCF_042186555.1. Taxonomy (NCBI): domain Eukaryota; kingdom Metazoa; phylum Chordata; class Amphibia; order Anura; family Ranidae; genus Aquarana; species Aquarana catesbeiana. The sequence goes on along the minus strand of NC_133325.1, from coordinate 417,352,528 downwards.
TTTGTTATTATCTAGGAAACACTAGGGATTTTCCTATAAACAGATCCATCCAGGTACCTCCTCTTAGTAGTCAACTATTGAAATGTTATGATCTGTTTATTTTATGTTAATCAACCCTCCCATCCTGGTATATTTATGTATATCCCTTAGAAAAAAATAAGTATGTACCTAAGTTCTTTTTTCCTCTGTAAAATGTCTTACAAAAAAGGTTGTGTATTGTGTTTTATGCTTTTTAAATCTAAATAAAATCTTTTTTGGGAAAAAAAAAATCACTGCTCCTGAAAAAACGGCCGTTTTTAAAACTTTTTTTTGCATTGATCCATGTCCCCTGGGGCAGGACCCAGGTCCCCAAACACTTTATAAGACAATAACTTGCATATAAGCCTTTAAAATTAGCACTTTTGCTTTCTTCCATAGACTTTCAAAGGGTGTTCAGCGGCTTTCGAATTTGCCACGAACACCCCAAATTGTTCGCTGTTCAGCGAACTGGTGAACAGCCGATGTTCGAGTCGAAAACATGAGTTCCACTCGAACTCGAAGCTCATCCCTAATCCTGACTGGGCGTCATATGACGTCCGCAGGATATTGAGCCGTTGCGCGCCCCCCCGGGGGTGCGCATCGTGGCGATCGTTGCTGCGGAGTGTCAGTCTGACAGAGGCTCTTTACTACATGATCAGCCGTGTCCACTCACGGCTGATCACGATGTAAATAGGAAGAACTGGTGATAGGATTTTCCTCACTCGCGTCTGACAGACGCGAGTAGAGGAGAGCCGATCGGCTGCTCTCCTGACAGGCAGGGTTTGTGCTGATTGATTATCAGCACAGCCCCCCCTTGGATCCCACCCAGGACCACCAGGGAAGCCGCCCAGGACCACCAGGGAAGCCATCCACACTGGACCACCAGGTATGCCCCCTAGACCCCCAGGCAAATACCAACCTGTGCCCAGGCAGCTTCCAATCAGTGCCCACTCACAATGCCTACCACTGCCAGTGCCACCAGGGATGCCTATCAGTACCGCGTATCAGTGCCGCGTATCAGTGCCCATCAGTGCCATGTATCAGTGCCCATCAGTGCCCAGCAGTGCCGCCAACCAGTGCCCATCAGTGCCACCTATAAGAACTCATCTTTGCAGCTTTTCAGTGCCCATCAATGTCGCCTATCAGTGCCCATCAGTGCCCACCAGTGCCACCCAGTGCCACCCATGAGTGACCATCAGTGCTGCTTATCAATGCCCATCAGTGCTGCCTATCAATGCCCATCAGTGCTGCATATCGGTGCCACCCATCAGTGCCGCCTACCAGTGCCCATCAGTGCCGCATATCAGTGCCCATCGTCAGTGCCCGCTCATTGGTGCCACCTCATCGGTGCCGCCTTATCAGTGCCCATCAGTGAAAGAGAAAACTTACTTATTTACAACATTTTTTAACAGAAACAAAAGCAAAACTTCTTTTTTTCTAAATTTTCGGTCTTTTTTTATTTGTTTAGCAAATAAAAAAAGAAAAAAAAGAAAGCTCTATTTGTGGGAACAAAATGATAAAAATTTTGTTCGGGTACAGTTTTGGATGACCGTGCAATTGTCATTCAAACTGTGACAGCGCTGAAAACTGACAATTGGTCTGGGCAGGAAGGTGTATAAGTGCCCTGTATTGAAGTGGTTAATATACAGTAGTTCATTAAGGGAATTATAGCATGCTATTTAATATTGTTCTGTTTTATCCAAACTGATAATCGTAAATTATCTAGTTCAAATACAACTTTTCATTTAAAATACCTTGCTTTCTCTATCCTCTAGGGGGTGACAATTGTAAGATCGTGTTTAAAACATAATTAGAAAAACATTATTATCATAATTAACTTTTCTTCATAACAAACATGCTTAAAACTACTTAATTGCTGTGGAAAGTAAAGAGGTCTTCTCTATTTAAGGAGGAGTTTATAACCAGATTGTGATGTTATGTGATTTATTCAGCTTCAACTTAAAAGGTAAGTTCACCTTTATCAAAAAAAAATTGCCTATGCAGATAAGGAATGTCTGCAAATGAAAACAAGATTTGCGACTTTGACCAGAATTGAATAATGTCCCTGTTATAGGTGTAGGCTATTTAGGTACCTCATGAAACCTGACTTGAAAACCTCCAGGACAGCTATTACTGATTAATATCACAGGAGTGAGCTCTTTCTCTGATTTTATCCCACTCACATGTGCTTTCACTCCACTGATGCAGTAGCTCTGAGCTCAGAGTTTGAGAGCTTACTTCTGTGATAGTGATGGTAAACAGTAATAGCTGGGCCTCACAAATGCACAACATCCTGGGATTCAAGTTAGGCTTTATTAGGTATGTGAATGGCCTACATCTATAGCAAGGGCAAATATTCAACCTTAGTCAATGCTGCACAGTTTGTTTTTTATCTACATATGCCCCTTATCTGCATAGGCATTTTTTTGGAAAAGGTAAATTGACCCTTTAAGCCTTTTTGGCTTGTTGCTAATGGTTAGGGATGAGTGTCCAATTCTGCAAATAGAATTAAAGTTTGTGTGTAGCACCCACCTGACCCCATCAGGGAGGGCTGACACTTCAACTTAGAGTACTGGTTCTTAGGCATAATGGGTGTGGACTTTTAGAATGCACAAAGTGAGTTTATTGCTCACAACAGAAGAAAAATGTGTGAGAGAGGGTTAGGGCACAGGACACTCTAGGGCATTATGCAAAAAAAAGATCAGCAGACTCCAAAAACAGACAGCACAGGTAGACAGCAAAACAGAACAAGTGCCTTAGGCCTGCACAGATAGCTCTGTACCTACACAGCCCCAGCTGTCTCCGATAGCAACACAACTCACAACACTGAGCAGAGTTTTCTTGGAATAGTTCCCCTTTACATCTTCCCAGCCTTTTCACAGTCCCCGGCTCATGAAGAGTCAACCCTGGTACTTCATCTCAGAACTTCATCCTTCTCCGCGTGTCCACAGGCAACAAGAGGTTCTTGCTCTCTGGCAGATGCTTTCCCAGGCCCCTTGGCAGCGAACAGGCTCTCTCCAGCAGAGCCCCCAAGCACATGGCTAGGCTTCAGGCCTACCCAGCAGCAACTATTTCTCACACATCCACCCCAGACCCTGATCACTTGACCTTCCCAAATATTTATACCATTTCCCAATATGCAGGCAGCCAGTCTGTTTGGCTAGGAAAGAATACATATTCATAACCTAGCTCCACTGTAGCTCATCATACTAATGCCAAAGGTAACAGTACCACCCATTGACAAAAAGGTGGAGCCACAGCTAAAACAGGCTTAGGAGAAAACCCAAATGACCATAAACACTACAAATCAGCCAGGCTAGTTACCACCTTGCACATCTAAATTTACTGGTAGCTCCTGTTTAGGACAAGGGTGCTACATGTGTAAGGGTAAGTGTTAGAGTTAGTGCTACGGTTAGCATTTTCTAGCACAAGGACAGGTCCAGAATGACAGAAATTACTGAAATTTTTACCAATCCTCAGGAGCCATTTAAAGTCCATTAAACCTTTAAAAATCACCAAAAACCACCTTCATATTGTCATACAAATTGACTCTAATGTATTTTGCCAAATTTCTGCTTACATTTCAGTGAAGTAAAAACTCCCAATTACGCTCCTCCCTGTACTTGTGATGAGATCTGTAGGAGGGTTCGACTCACAAACTTCACCTTCTGAAATGCAAAACTGAGCCCAGAGCCGGGTTAAGGGGTGGGCAGGAGGGGTGGCTTCCCCTGGGTGCAATGGTTTAGTGCAAAGATGGGGGTGCCTTCCTTCTGTTATAAGGCTGACAGAAGTAATGACAACAGAATCACTACTCCTGTCAGCCCAGCACTGGGAGCAGCAAGGAGAGGAGGAGAGAGCCGGGAGATGGTGCGGGCTGTGTTCTCGCTCCCGCCCCTCCTTCTTGCCAGTGTAGTGCCCCTGTATTAACAAGCAGGTAGCAGTGTTTACAGACACAAAGGAGCTGCACTAGCAGGAAAGGTGAGGGAGAGAGCACAGCCCGCACCACCGAGCGCAGAAGTGTCCAGGAGAGAGCCGTGAGTGGATGAGAGAGCCATCATCACAAGCATATGCTCAATGTTAAAACTGAGCTGCACAGTGATTTTGACAAGTGATTGACTGCTGAGTGTAGGATCCCCTAAGCTTGCACATCATGAATGGGGGGGCAGTTTGGCATCTTTGCTCTGGGCGTTGAATGACCTTGTCCCAGCACTGACTGAGCCAGGTCCCTGCTCGGCAGCATGGCTTGGAAAATATATTGAATAGTAGTAGTCCCTTCCTCTGAGTAAGGCCCCTAGTAAGCCACAATGACCTCTGGTTGATAGGGGGCACTTAGAAGTCTGTGAATTATTACTAATTCAGCTGCTAGATATAACATTAAAACCCTTGTAACTCCTACACTGTACCCTTTTAGCCTAACCACTGTTTGACAGAAACAATATATTTTACTTAGATAAGCATGTTCTGATCATGTATGCCAACATATAGGGTACTGATCTAATTAATTCCAACTTTTTTGTAGTATTTTTAGTCATATGATGCCAGTCACAAGCATTAATTCTTGTTTTACAAAAAAGAACATATCGGATATTGCATTAAAAAAAAGTAATTACAGGCAATTTTTTACTATCTTACAACAATGTGCACAACACTTTGATATGTAGGTAGTGTATAGCATTACATCCTTAGCTAACTATTCCCATCTAGAAATAAACAGAGATATACTTAATGAAAATCTGGTCCTACAGGAAGATGCAACATTTGTCCCTGGGATGAGGGTCAGGGAGAGCTGTTAGAAAAAGGAACCTTGTACCACATCACTCAAAATAGAAAAACACTTTTTGACCCACTTTCTGCATTAAAATATGCCAATACTCTTCTGGTTTGCCCTCAAGCAGGGGCTCATGTTCCCAGCTATACCTTTTAGGGATGTGGCTTGACACATCTAAGCTCTGAAATTACTGAATTGTGTACACAGTGACCCCAACTTACCTACTCTTAAAGGCAACTCAACATGTGAGGAGGTGCAACAGGGTGCGGCGTCAGTAAACACACAGAGACTGGTTGCAGATTACAGAACTTGTGTTAACGCAGAATCCAGTCATTCACAACAAACCCAGTGGGAAGGCACCCAACCAGGATCACTTACGGCATGTAACAGCAATCTGTAGTAGAGCAGGTCTCAGTTGAGCTAACAGTGTCTGTCTTGAGGGGCGGAATGTGGCTTGGCCGGTCCAAGCCCAAATGGGGGAGGTCTCCAGAAGGATGATGTGTTTCTATCCTTTCCGTACTTGTCTGAAACCTCTCCCTGCCACTAACCACTGTTCCTGTCAGACGGGTGACCTGTCCCTACACTACCCACATGCAAAATACATGCCATGCCTTGGAGCGAGAGCCTTAAATGGGCTCTGCCTGACCCAAGATGGCTGCCAAAGTCATATGCGGTGGCATCATCCAATTCGATAGCTTCCCCAGTGACCCTGGAAACCATAGGGGAACCATGTTCCTCTTGAATGCAGCTCCACCTGCAATACCGCTGTGGTTGAGCGCCATCTGCAGTGGAAAAAGTAAACTGCACCTGCCTACAAACATGTACACTGTTTTCAAGAAATTGAAATCACGTTGTGACAAGTCAAATGATGATTGAGCTTCCCTTGAAATGTTATCAGTCAATACACCTGTCTTGCCCTCCTGTCTGGAAATGTTGAAAAATATGACTCTAAGGCCTCATGAACATGGGCATATTAATTTATGCTGCATTTTTCTGCAAGAATTTGTCAGAAAAAATACCTCTAATGTTGCATTTTGCGTGTGTTTATGTGTATGAGTGTAAATTTGGACATGTACCACCCATAGTGGCTAGAATAAAATAATAGGTTTATGTGTGTGTTTATGCACGTTTACATGTGTTTATGCACATACAAATGTGAATTATACTCATGCTGTATGTGCCTCTCCAAATGTAGCTTTGGGGCATTTTTTTTTTTATGTCTCTGAACACTGCACACAAATACATGCAAAAATGCCTGCATGTGCATGGCCACAATGAATAACATGTAGTTGCATTCTTGAGCATAAAAAAACCCCAGACACTCCTAGCAGTCAGCATTTTTTCTGCCCATGTGAATGAACCCTAAATCATTGTCAATAATAATGTTCAGATGATGCCTTCCTAAAACAAATAACCAGTGAATGAAGAGACTCAGTTATTTTCTGACCAAGAATTTACTACAATATTCTAAATCTACCCCTTCTAACCCACCTAAGCTAGGTCACACTACAAAACAATGCTAAATGTTTTCCCTTTTGTTTTCAAGCTACCTTTGTGCAGAACCCTGATGTTTAGGCAGGGTTGCTAGTAAATTTACCTGCCAAGTGTAGTTTTATTTATTTATTTTTTTAAATTACTTTTTATTGCCATTTCAAACACAAATACAAAAAGAACAAAAAAATATAGTCAGGTATTTTAGCTTTTACAGAAAAAAAAAGAAACGATTCAGTCAAACAGCAAATATATTATTTAAATATTAATATCTCTCCTTATATAGCATTTTTTATTTTTACCAAAACAACAAAAGAAAAAAAGAGAGAGGGATAAATGCCAATGGGCTGCATTTTATTCCAGGCCTAGGATTATAAATAACAGGAGTATTGAACTCTGTTTCCTCAACCATCCCAGTTTTTGCCAGGACATTCGCTCTCAGGCTTGAGAGCTCAAATTATTATTTTTTGCTGCACCCTGATGTTTAGGCAGGGTTGCTAGTAAATTTACCTGCCAAGTGTAGTTGCCTTAGCCAATTGATAAGAGATCAATTGATTCCACCCTAGTTCTGGAATTGCTGAACTTCTCTCTTCTGTCCCTAGATGGCCCTGTATCTGGTGGCATTAGATAAGACAAGGGCATTGCAAGGACAGGTTAGGAATAGATGGGGCGTCTCAGCCAATGGGCAGGGATTTTATTGGATCCCTTGGCCTGCTGGGAGAGCCTATTTATTTGGGTGAGGTCAGGTGATCAGGGCTCTGTGCCACCTGGATGTCCGTCTGGGTGGACGTGTGTTGTATTGGCTCGGGCTGCTAGGCCAGAGCCTGAGGCCTATCCTGGGGACATCTGGCTGCTAAGCTGTCTGAGGGCCTATCCAGAAGCAAAAGAGCAGCGCAGGGTTGGGACTGCGGCTTTGCTGTCCAACCAAAAGTGATGGTTTTCCTGGCAGAGAACTTATGATGGTCAGAGGTAGAGGGGAAGCTGTCACCACCAAGGGATAATCCACCTTATTACCAGGGATCACTGTGAGTAGCTGAAGCAGGTACCAGAGCAGTATTCTCACCAACCGGGGACAGTGAAGATTTGGGTAACTTCAGCAGGCATCAAGCAAGGGACCCTGCCAGCGGAGGTGACACTTGCAGAGCAGTCTTGTGTGCCAAGCCATGGACTGAGCAGGCCAGTGGGGTGATGCTTGAGGAGTATCTGTGAGTGCCAAGCTAGGGACCCAGCAGGGTCACGAGGGTGAAACTTCAGGAAGATACTCTGTGAGAAGATTGGAAGAGTTCAGGAGATCCAGTGGCAGTGGCTCAGCAGGTCTAAGTGATAGACTGGGAGCTCAGTTGAGTGGAGATCAAAAGAGGAGATTGTGGAGGAAGTGAGAGAGTTCATTGCAACCTTTGTTAGAAACTATTCAAGATAGTTGTCATAGGAGACAGCCTGTCTACACATGCAGATGTGGTGCCCGGCTGGGTGCCTTTCCCTGGATGGCTGTCCACCTAGAGAAGTCTCAGAGTCTGCCAATTAACATTGCATCTACTAAAGGGTGTCCTGGCCCTAACCCTCTCTCTCACAGTTCTGTTTAAGAGACAATAAATCACTGCATTCAAAAAGTGTCTAGTGCCCATTAATCTACTTTGCATTTTATCCACCATGCCTCTTAACCCACTCTACATAGAAGGATGTCAGCTGTCCCTGACTCTGGAGGTCACCATTAGATCTGGAGAGGCTCAAGACTTAGATACATTTGTTTTATAGCATTGCAAATAAGTGAAAGTACATTGCAAAATGAAATGCTTACACCTAAATGAGCCCTAATGCAGAAATTAGATACACACGACTCTCCCTAGCAACAATTAAGGCAACCTCCAGCAGATATACTGTATATACTACACACCTTCCAGAAGCCATATATCCAGCAGGCGGTACAAGGGGTAGGCAGGAGGGGTGGCTGCCCTGGGTGCGGTGGTGATTTGGGGGCTTGTGCTGGAAGGGGTGATTTGGACAGGGGGATTTGTCCTAGGATCATATATTTTTGTTAGGAAGGAGAATTTGAGGGAGATTCTGGCTGGTAGGGATGATTGGGGAGATTTCTGCTAGGAGGAGAAATTTGTGGGAGGGGGGGTTAGTGCTAGGAGAGGGGATTTGGACAAAGAGAGGATTTGAGTTGGGAGGGGGTTTTGTGCTGGAAGAGGGGGAATTTTTTGTTTGGGGGGAATTTTGGCTTGCAAAGGGGGTAAGTGTGACAATTAGTGCTTCAAATTTTTTGGGGTTGAGGGAGGGGATTTTTGCTGACACATAATGCTTATGTCTTATTGAGGGGGAGGGGGGCACTGCTTGGCATTTTTGCCCTGGGCGCTAGACAACCTTGTCCCATCACTGTATATATGGCTTTCCAGCTCCCAGCATACCACATCCCCCTCCAAAGCAGCCATGTATTTCAGCATTCCTCCACCCACTGTATGTTTTGAAAAAGCAGTAGCTAAGTAGAATTGCGCAAATAACTCACTTTCAACAGGCAAAGGATTTAAAAAAAGGATTACCTTACAACTAGGAAGCTTGCACCTGCCAGCTGACATATGTGCTTGTGTGGCACTGTAAATGAGTGGTATAACAAAGTGCCATGATGCAGGCTTCATAGGTCAATGTTCCCTAATTGGGGAAGAGGGTGCTTGTTTTTTCCAAACTATTTGTATTTTTTTCTGTATTATATTGAATTGTAGCAGTTTTTTTATTGTTTTAATGTAAGCTGCTATCTAGTAATGATTTAGGGCCACTATAACTTGTTTACTTGTTTATGTTTTTTTATTAAAAAGAAAACAAAAAATATGAGGTTACTTGAGAAGCAGATAACGGAGATCAAGCTTAAAATAGAACTGCATCAGTCTTCTCCTGATTTTCCCAGACTTTCAGGGGAACTTAAAAATAAATTGGTCAAATGGAATAAGGAGTCTCAGGAGAAAAAGAAGGGTTAATAAATACATTAGGGACTCTGGGGACTTCTGTCAGAAAGAGGTATATAAATGGCAGGCGAATGTCACCCCTGTAGATAATATTCCTAATGCCCACCCCCCCACCAGTTTTTCACGTAATGTGCCTCCCAATACTCCCAGACCTACCCCTAGACTTAACACCCCTATATATGATGTGTATGGTCAAGGTCACCCCATGAATCATCAAAGGGGTCGGGGTAACCCTGGGAGAGGTAGTAGAGAGAGAGGTTCATCTCCACAACCTCTTCCCCCTCCACATAATAATCGGAATAGGAATTTTAGGAATAACCGTCCACCTAGGGGTGGTATGTACAATGGTTCTAATTCGGGAGGAGGTTATCACCGTAATCAGTAGGGATGGAGGGATAACTCCTATTATGAAGCTTCTTTTTCTGTTTCCAATAGGTTTCAGCCTTTATATGATGGACAAGAAAAGGCTGATGATTTTTTAGTGAGCCCGAACCCCCAATGGTGGGGTCCAGTGGCTCATTCTCCTGTAGGAAAACAGCAAGGAGGGAAAAGAAGAAACTGAGAGGAAGACAAGCAGGAAGGAGAACAAAAAAGGAAAAGGCCCCATTAGGAACAGGTATCTTTAATATAAACGGTTCGGATTTGCCGGAGGACGAACTTAGAGTCCTTGATAAAAGCCTCAAGTTCATGTTTGAACATTAAAAAGTATGATCTGTCCAAACCCACTGAAAGAGCATCTTTAGTCCCTGTGGGGACACACTCCAATTTGGACAATAAGTTTGTTTTTAACCCCCTCAATATAGACACTAAGCATATAGATGTGTTTAGGAATATGATAATTAGTGACTTGGAAAGTATGAAGGTAAAAATAGTCAGAGATCTTTCTTATGTCAAAAAAGGGTATCTCTTTATTGGAATCTAAAAAAAATCGCTACTAGCAATGAATAAACCCTTTTACAAGAATGAAATGCAGAGATTGTTGGGAGATCTTAATTGTCAGGGCTGGGCTCAGCCCTTCCTTCTCAAAGCTGGCCACTTAGCTGTCGGCTAATTGCCAGCTCCTTTCTCTCCACAGTGACTGACCCGTTGATGATATCCTGCTCGTCAGTCCTGCCTACTTAAGCCGTCCAGCCCAGATTATCTCTGCCTTCGTCTTGGTCACAACTCTAGAGACGCTCTCCTGTGTTCCTGTTAAAGACTTGCTTGGCTGACATTTGAAGCAAAATAGCACAGTATAGCACACTAACTAACTAATAGCACTGAACAGAGCCCTGTTCTATCTCTCTCCACGCCAAAGTCACACTGAAAATGGCTGCCATTGAAAGAATACTTTTATACTGTAGGGCAGGAATGATCCATGATTGGGTAAAGTCATGATGACAGTGTCCAATCATGACTCTGACAGTGCTCTGTGCCCTGATTGGCTGAAGCTTTCACTGCTTCAGCCAATCAGGGCTTGCAATGCACTGTTCTGCGCCACAATGCATTGTGGTTGGTTCGGGGGGCCGAACAAACGGTTGAACGACCCATTTGTTCGGCTGTTCTTTGAACGTCAGAACAGCGAAAGTTTGGCCCGAACTTATGCTCAGGCCGAACCGTTCACCCATCCATATTGGTCACATCTCTAGAGAAGTTCTCCTGTGTACCTGTTAAAGACTTGCTTGGCTGACATTCCTTCTGGCTCCAGAGCCTGCTTGCTGTTCTGCTACACTCTGGCTCCCTGACGTTTCGGTTTGCCTGACTATCTGTTCCGGTTCCTGAACTCTGGCTATGTTTTCACTACATTTACTCTGTTTACCTTTTTATTATTCTTAGTAAACAAGTGTGATTTAACTGTACTTCTGTCTCAGTCTGATTCATGGTTTCTGACAGTAGGCGAAGGCCATGAATTCAGAAGATGCAGTCAATCCACTTGTTGGTAATATTTTTTCAGATTGGATGAGCAGGATCACCGCCTGGATCAGTTTGCCTTGGTGTTACAAATGCTCCTGAGTCACACGGCTCACCTGGAATCTCCCACTGTGGCTGCTCTGGTACAACCTATTGTTATTTGACCACCTCAAGGGAGCAATGGATTTTGCAAAGCTTGATTTAAGAGGGGCATACAATCTCATGAGGATTAAGGAGAGCGACGAGTGGAAAACTGCGTTTAATACAAGAACAAGCCATTATGAGTACCTCGTAATGCCTTTTGGCCTTTGTAATGCCCCATAAGTTTTCCAGGAATTTATTAACGATGTCCTCCAAGATTTCGAGATTTGTTGCAGTTATGTGTGGTGGTTTATCTCGACGATATCCTCATATTTCCCAAGTCCCTGGAGAGCCACTACACAGATGTTTGTCATGTGCTTCAGAAACTAAGAGAGAACAATCTCTATTGTAAATTGGATAAGTGTGAATTCCATCGTGAACAGGTTAAATTCCTGGGTTATGTCATTTCCACTGCTGGCTTTTTGATGGATCCAGAGAAACTTGCAAAGAAAATACAATATTTTGTTGCGCTAAGGGATAACAGCTTTGGATAGGAGTGGGCAATGGCTAGAAGGTAAATAGCAGCTTGTAAGGGGGGGCAATAAAACATTGATATCTAACAATTAGATATACAGTAAAATACAATTAGATGATAAAGACTAATAATAATAATAATGATAATATGAGTAATATGAGTATTGTAGTACTGCACTCCTGCCCCAGCCTGAGACACTGGTTACCACCGGCGCCGACAGACAGGACAAGAGGATAACACCCCAGCACTTAGGATCATCCCCTGTGGAGCCCTGCTGCCTACCACCCGGACTAACCCTACCTGATGTGCCTGTTTATATCCTACTCTGAGTGAGTACATTTCTACCTGTAATAAATGTGTATATTTTAAATACTGCACTTAGGTTGGCGCTGCTTCTTTCTCTTTTTATCTCCCAGAGAAACTTTCAGCAGTCCTACAGTGGCCCTGACCCGTGGGTTTATGTCCTCTGCAGCATTTTCTTGGCTTTGCCAACTATTATCAGAAGTTTATCTGTAACTTCTCATCTATGGTCAAGCCCCTGACTGATATGACCAGAAAGGACAGTAACCCACAAGTCTCAAGGCTACCCACAAGTCTCAAGGCTACCTGATATGACCAGAAAGGACAGTAACCCACAAGTCTCAAGGCTACCTTTGTTTCTGCTCCTGTGTTGGCACATCCTGATCCTATGTTACCTTTTATCCTTGAGGTTGATGCTTCTGAGACTTGAGTTGGCGACTTTTCCAAGAAATTGTCACCTGTGCAATTACGAGACTGGTGACAGAGAGCTGTTAGCGATCATTTTAGCCCTGAAAGAGTTTAGACATCTCCTCAAAGGTACCACTGTGCCGGTTCTCATTCTTACTGACCAGTAGAATCTCACATTCTTGTCTGAGGCAAAACACCTCTCTCCCAGAAGGGCGCAATGGGCTCTTTTCTTGTCTAGTTTCAATTACATTGCTCATTCTTACCCGGTACTAAGAATGTAAGGGCTGATGCTTTGTCACGACAATTTTCCTCCACTTCCAAGATGGAGTTGGTTCCGGGTCCTGTGTTTCCTCCTGATCGTATTCTGGCTATGGTTCGCACCAGTCTCACTTCTCCTTTGGGTGATAAAATTCTTGCTGCTCAGGTTCATGCTCCTCCTAAGAAACCTTGTGACCGCTGCTTTGTCCCAGAGAGTCTCTGTGCTGCCATGCTCCAGACTTACCATTCTCCCAAGGCAGCTGGCCACCCTGGGAAGAATCAACTCTTTTGGGCCATTTCCAAACAATTCTGGTGGCCTAGTCTACGTGCTGATATAACTGCCTTCGTAGCTGCCTGTTCTGTGTGTGCTCAGAGTAAGACTCCATGACACCTTTCAGTGGGCCTTCTACAACCTATACCCAATGGAGAGAGGCCCTGGACCCACCTGTCTTGTGGAGTTACCCAACTCCCAGGGCAACACAGTTATCTGTCACGGTACTACTTACAGTGAGCCCACAGGTGAGCAGGTGACAGAGGATCCCCCAGGGCATGGAGTCTAAGGGCCAGCCGGTATTCTGCCAGGGACCCTCTCACAAGGGTTTGGGCTTAATTGCATGCTGACCCCAGGTCACGACCCCGGTTTTCACCCTGCTCACTAGGAAAGTACGTTAGGCACTGTCAGACAAGGATGGATGGATGAAGCAAAGGATCGTGAGCCAAGGTCAAGGCAGGCTGCAGACAACGTAATTAGAACAAGCCAAGTCGGTACACAAGAGATCAGTTCACGAGAGGTCAGGTTAAAGCAGGTTACAAGCAGGGAGCTCAGAAACAAGCGTTGCTCAAGCAACCAGAAAGTGGTCTGAGAGGGATTCAAATAGGGAAGCACATGAGGGGCTGGACAGGAAGTAGCTAGAAGGAATTATATATTAAGCAACAGGTGAGGCCGGCGACACCCATAGCTGCAGAATGCAGCAGAACTGAACATAACCTAGTGGAACAACAGGTGCCAGCCGACCTACAGCAGTAAAGGTAAGACACAGATCAGCTCCGCAGCAGATCTGTAACAGTATCCTTTGGTGGTTGACCGGTCCTCAAAATATCCCATTGTATTCCACTTAAGAACTGGCTTCCATTTTTGCTCAGGAGATCTTTCGCTTACATTGGCTACTCAAGGTGATTGTCTCGGATAGGGGTAGTCAGTTTGTGTCCCGGTTCTGGCAAGCCTTTTGTGCACAGTTGGGAGTTCAGCTTGCTTTTTCCTCTGGGTATCACCTGCAGTCTAATGGGGGCACAGAACAAGGCAATCAGTCCTTGAAGCAATTCCTACGTTGCTATATTTCTAACCATCATAACAACTCGTCAGACCTCTTACCGTGGGTAGAGTTTGCTCACTATAGTGCCTTGAATTCTGCTTCCCGATTGTCCCCGTTTATTGCGAACTGGTTTCCAACCCTCCATGTTGCCTGACTTGTTTGTTCCGCAGGGTATTCCTGCATTAGAGGAGCATCTCCTTGGTCTTCGTTCCACTTGGACACTAGTCCAGGAGGCTTTGCGACATGCTAATGATAGGTACAGGCTCCATGCTGACCGCAGAAACCTGCCTGCGCCTTCCTACCAGGTTGCGGACAGGGTCTGGCTGTAATCTCGCAACCTCCGACCTCTCTGAAGTTCGCACCTTGGTTTATAGGGCCTTTCAGTATTCTTCGCAGGATTAACCCAGTGGCTTACTTATTAGACCTTCCTTCTAATATGCGTATCACAAATGTATTTCATTATTAAAACCTTTGGTCTGCAACCCTTTTATCACCTCGGTGCCTCGTCCTCACCCTGTACAGGTTTAGAACCATGAGGAGTATGAAGTACAGTCCATTGTTGACTCCCGTAGGTTCCGTGGGTGCATACAGTACCTGGTGCATTGGAAAGGGTACAGTCCGGAGGAATGCTCCTGGGTCTCATTCTCGGACGTACATGCCCTTGTCCTCCTCTGTGATTTCCATAGACATTTTCCCCTCAAGTCTGGTGGTCTTCCAAGGGGGAGAGGTCATTGAAGAGGGGGTACTGTCAGGGCTGGGCTCAGCCCTTCCTTCGCAAAGCTGGACGCTCAGCTGTCGGCTAATTGCCAGCTCCTTTCTCTCCACAGTGACTCACCTGTTATTTATATCCTGCTTGTCAGTCCTGCCTACTTAAGTTGTTCAGCCCAGATGATCTCTGCCTTCACCTTGGTCACTAGGGATGGGCTGAACAGACCCCTGTTCGGTTTGCACCAGAACTTCTGAACACCATGAAAGTTCAGACCCGAATAACGAACCCCATTCAAGTAATGGGACCTGAACATCAAAAATCAAAAGTGCCTATTTTGGAGGTTTATATGCAAGTAATTGGGCATACAATGGTTATAGGGGTCCAGGTCCTGCCCTAGGGGACATGTATTAATAAAAACAAAGTTTATGGAAAACATCATTTTTAAATGAGCAGTGATTTTTTGATTTTTAAAGTGAAAGCCTAAAAATGAAAAAATCCTTCCAATATAGTGCCTTGGGGGGGGGGGGGTCCCCTTAATCTACCTGAAAAGTGGCAGATCTGTACCATGTCTAGAATCTGCTGCAGCAATAATTGCATTTATAAAGCCAAAAATTTTTTTCCCTGCAAGCTGCCTTTATTTTGCTCAGCAACAGCTGGGGAGCCAGTGTGTATGACGAGGCCACAATGTAGTACACTGGGAACAAGATTAGAGATTTTTTGGATACATTCTGGTGTCACTTTGACTTTGTATAGAAGTAATGGGTGCATAAAAATTGGTCTTTGGGTGTACGTGGCACCTTCCCACCGTAACCATATAGAGGTACTCTTGATGAAAGCAAGAAATGGCCTTGCTGTAAAAAATTGCAATGATATGCACCTGTCAAACAAGTGCAGAAAAATCTCTCTGTGGGTATCTGGGGTGCCTTCCCACTGTAACCTTATAGAGGTGCTCTTGATGAAGGCAAAAAAAATTGCAATGATATGCATATGGTTGGTGTTTTTGCCAGGTTTGATGTGCCTGAGACACGGTTTGCAGATAGCAACAGTGCGATCTGCTGCAGAAGTGCTGAAAAAGGCCCAGACAGCTGAGCTTTGGGAGTGGGTCGTGAGATAACATCTGCAGAATGTGATGGCTACACTTTCTTGATGTCGGCCTCCTTGGTGTTGTGCCGCCTCACCTTCAGTTTCCTCCTCTGCTCTATCTGGCACCCATCATCATCATCTCCATCATCTTCACCATTACCACTGGAGACAACTTGGCAATACGCTGCGGCTTGGGAAACATGAATGCCAATTTGTCTGTTCCTCCCTCTCTCTAGGCACATGTTCCTGTTACCCTCAACTTCAGAACCAACATCCAGTAATGGCTGGGCATCATCAAGGACAAGTGGCTTACACTGTGGTCAAATAACTCAGCTGAATCCTCAATAGCTGATGTTGGGGCTATGGCAGGATTAGATGTGGACAAGGAGGCAGGTTTATCCACTCTGGCAACTGCAGGGGACTGCACACTTGTCTCTGCTTGCGTGACAGAGGATGAGGAGGATGAGGAAGGTTTAGTAAGCCAGTCCACCACCTCCTCTGCATGCTGTGGCTGTATAGCACGGGCAAACTCATTAAACAGAGGAAATGATGCCCTGCCTGAGGACTGACCACCACAACCACCTTTGCCTGTGGACACAATTGTTGCTGGCCCCCTTAAAGTGCCAAGGTAACGTCTGCCTCTCCTTGTTGTCCTCCCAGACATTATTGGGAGGGGGCGGTGCTTATAAGCAAATGTAAAGAAGAAGTTGAAATCTGTACATAGATGAACTTTAATAAATGTAAAGAGGTGTTTGGTGCACTTTAATTTTTAGTACTCACACTACACAGACACACTCAACGGATACACTATAATATACTGCAATATAATGCGCCAAACGTACAGTGATGCACAGAACTATATGGCGTTAAACTGGCAGTAATGCACACAAAAGTAAATGCCGTTAAACTGGCAGTAACGCACAAAACTATATGGCGTTAAAGTGGCAGTGGTACACACAGAACTATATGGCGTTAAACTGGCAGCAATGCACACAAAATTATATAGCATTAAACTGGCAGTAAAAGACACAGAAGTAATTGGCATTAAACTGGCAGTAACGCAATCACATAGAAGGTGTACAACCATCACTACACTGACGCTATCTGAACTGTCCTACTCTAGCTATACACTAATGTAAAGATTATTGACACGGTCTCACTACACTACACTGAAACTATCTATGCTGTTCCACTTTACACTAATGTATGTATAAATGACACGGTCTCACTACACGGACGTACACATAAAGATAGCATCATCCATATAACATACATACTTTACGCACCCTCCACTACTACCTGGCACAAACATCCCTCTGATCCTTTTGTCCCGCTGTACGTGCACGTGTACGTGTACGTGAACAGGATAGGCGAGAGGGGACATCCCTGCCTTACTCCGTAAAAACTCAGACAGATTCCCAGTGACCAGTACCTGGCTCACTACTCCAGTATACAGGCCTTCTAACAAACTCAGAAATGGCCCCGGAAAACCCATCTTTCCCAGCACCTTAAACATAAAGGCGTAACACACTTTATCGTATGCCTTCTCCAGATCAATCCCTAGGAAGGCCAACGGTAGGTTATTAATCTGGGCATAAAAGGCTAGATCCTGTAACAAAACCAAATTATCCATAATCCTTCAACCTGGAACAGCACATACTTGCCACTCCCCCACCAATTTGGAAACTAATTGGCTCTATCTATCTATCAGTATTTTGGCCACTAGCTTGTAATCCACATTAAGTAGTGTGATAGGTCTCCAATTTTTTATATCCCTCCTAACCCCTTTTTTGAAAATTAAAGTGATGGCACCTTCCGTCATTGTGTCTGACACAACACCACTCTCCACACAACATATCATCAGTTCTACCAAGTGACCTTTAAACAGAGACCAGAACTTTACATACAGTTCTACTGACAGCCCATCCCTTCCTGTGGTTTTATTTTTGGGCATTTTCTTAAGGGCATACTCCACCTCATCCTCCACCACAGGGTCCACCAAGCCTTCCGCATCCTCTTTCCCTAAACATCCTTCCACCACATCACAATATTCTGCCACTTCCTCCTCCGATGAAACCCCCTTTTTACTATATAAGTCTTTATAAAAGGACACCACCTCCTCCCTTATTCTTTCCCCTCCAACCTCCTCCTCCCCTGCCAGCACAGAACTCATTACTTTTTTAGCACTCAAGATTTTCTTTAAAAAATACCGTAAAGTACCGTAAACATTGTTTGCCCTCCTCCATATCCTGTATCTTGGCTTTAAAAATAATGAGGAAACAGAGATCGGGTAGTACTAGGTATTACCAGAAGGGCGGACTTTTAAGGCTTAGAAACAATGGAGAGATAACCTACTGTAAACAATCAAATTTATTGAGATTAACATTTACATAGAATAATCAAAAAAGGGTAAAAATGTAGCATATATGCATCTGTGTTTTTGTGCAGTGAGCCCTTGTGCATCTACGCGTTTCAGCATTAGGCTTCTTCAGAACACGGCCAAGGTTCAGAGGCAAAACAGATAAGAGAATATGTTTCTCTATCTGAAATGAGATACAATGCCATTAAAAACACGACTGATACATAGACAAAATTGTTTAAAACAAAACCATGTGTTAAGCACTTGTGGATACGTAGATCAAGGACAAACAATGAATAGGTACCTTCGTTTGAGATACATTATCATATATACCAACGATAAGATGAACGGTGAGATCTATGAGCTAAAAAGAAACAGATACACCCAATTTCAATGATTAAATATTAATAATGTTGTAATGCAGCAAGATGGTACAATAAGATGGAGCAGATAAACTTACTAGATCAAAGATAGCTGAGTCTATAAGCAGGGGCAGATGAAAATTTATAGTCCTGGTCTGAAGGAGGCAAAAAGGGCCAAAAGGCATCCACTATATACAAATCCTTAATTAGGTTTCAGCAGTGCTGGTGGCTATATAAAGCCTAGCAGCATATCGCTGTATCCATAGATATGGAATAAACTACAATAAATAAATGTAAAATTAGCAGACCCCTAGGCCAGTTTAAAAAGGGTTTAAGCCTTAGTACAAATAATAAGTAGCAGGGTACTTAAATCCAGGATTTTAGTAAAAAGAATGTGCCCCTGGGAGACAGCAATCCACTGCACACAAAGCTCTGTTGATTAGGAAAGCTATTTATATTGTGAAATGGTCACAGCTGATCATCAAACAGGCGTCATGTGATGCAATGATGACAGAGGGCTGTGGGTGCCAGGACTTATGGGTAATGTAGGAAAGGTAGACGATAGTGCCCTATGCGCATGTGTAGGTGACTTCTGAAAACAAAACAAAAAACTCTGACAGGCATCAAACCATACGTTCAACAATTGAAAAACACTGGCATATTTTAACGGCAGAACTCACCATCGGCAAATACATCGGGTCTAGGCCTGAAATTACTTTTCGGCGAGTTAGGTCCATCACAGACTGTTTGGTACAAAGCCATTATTGTAAAACCACTAACGCATCACTATCCCCTAATGGTCTTTTTAAATGTGATAGATGCGATCTTTATGATCTTTTATTGACAGGACCATCGGTTCTTCTCCCAAACGGTCGCACTCATGTCTTACGGCACCACATTACTTGTCAAACTCAAGGAGTTATCTACATCATATTTTGTCAATGTGGAGCTTTCTATGTTGGGAAAACTATTAGGCCCTTTTTGAGAAGAATCAAAGATCATGTATACTATGCTACGAATGGTCTCTTAAATACCACGATGGGTTACCATATAGCATTTAAACACAAATATAACCCTATGGTGTTTAAATTTGCTGCTCTCGATACTGTCTAGGCAGACCCCCGTGGGGTGACTTTGACAAAAAAGTACTCCAGCGAGAAACTCAATGGATACATAAGTTACAGGCCACAGTTTATCCAGGCTTAAATGACATGATCAGCTTTAAACCCTTTCTCTAATGCGCTTCACCTATTCAATGCGCTACATGTTTGCATATAATCCACTGTTCCATCTCTCCTAGGTCGTTTCCCCTTCCCCTTTTCTGGTAATTGTCACCTAATACAAGCTTTTTCTATGTAAAGGCTGTATATATACGTATAAACTTCATTCTGATTTATATCACTTGCAATACTTACTATGTGAACCCGAGAGGGACTTTTGTATTAGTGATCACAACACTGTTTACATATAATTGATATATAATCATCTTGTACAAGATTCTGTTTGATAATATATCCATCATCACAAGCAATGGTATTGATCTGTGTAATGTATGCATATTTTTCCATTATCTAATGTGCATCTTTGTTTTGTTTTTAATAATTCATCATGTGTTGTTTACTTGTGGGACTCAATGACAAGACATTTTATTACCAGGGTACTTTGCTTTGAATTTATACCCCTTTCTATATATGGCGCTACGGCATGCAGAATTGTGTCAGCATGTTGCTATCATGTCCCCCTTCTGTGTTCCTGTTGATACGGCGCCTAACAAGCTGTCCATAGCTCACTATTATATTGGCCAGTGCACTCGGTCCAATGTGTATTCATGTGTTCCAGATAGCTCTGTATATTTATGTGCAATGGATGGGGGATCTGGTGCCGTGGGTCCATCCAATCCACACTGGCAAGCAGATAACATCAGCCTTAACTGACCCCAAATAATCAACAATTGTAGCATTCCTCCACCCTGATTTCATCCCCCTCACATTCAGCGAGCCAATGGTTACAGCCATCATGAAGAAAAAATGAACAAAACCAGCCATCATAGCGATTGTTTGTGATTTGTTCTCTCTTTCAAGCTGCACTTTCTCTTGCTTCTGTCTTCTCCTTGGTGCTAAAGAACAGGTGGCTTCATCCGTTGAAGCCCCAGAAAGGCTAATTTCCAAGGGGCAGTCCTCCCCACTCTCCGTGCCCACCCCCTCCCCTCTTGCATGTTTCCCAGAAGGCTGCAAGATGATCTCTACCGGGAGTATCTCACACTGGGCACATTCAAGACTATCCCCACTTTCTACCTCTATCATCTCTTCCCCTTCACTGGTAGATATTTCACCCAGAGCCGTTATCAAGGGAAGCAAGCTCTGATTGGCCAACATATCAACCGCCAAGTCCACTTCCTCCCCTTCCCGAAGGGAACCTTGAGACAGTCCAGACACCATACCAGTTTCAATCTCTTCCTCTTCACCTTCACGGGGGGAGACAAAAACCACACCGGGATCTTACTCATGACTTATGTTCATGCCCTTCACAGCCTCCCCATCTGGGACATCAGGGCCCGTACTGGCAGTGTTAACCACAACCGCAGCTCCTGCATCAGCCGTGTATGCCCCACCACTTGTCCCTACTGTATCCTTGGGCACAGCTTCATCGGCCTGAGGGCCAGGAGGCACAACCATCTGTTAGCCCCACAATGGGAACCCCTACGGTGCCCCTCTCCTGTTCCGCTTCTCCTCCAGTTTTGGCCAGATGTCCTTCCTTGTGGCAAATGTCACAGGTTCTACTGGCCCCACACTCACTCGCCTTATGACTGGTCGCATTCTGAGCTGCTGTGCTCATACAAAAAACACTTGTAACAATACTTGGTCTGCCCCTGATAGTACAAGAGACCTCTCTCCCCTCCGATCATAAAGGCAGAAGGTGGACGTCTCACACCCCCTACACACTCTTTATCTAATTTGAACCAGCAAAGAAACAATATTTACCCGTCCAAATCCCAAACCTATTAAGCACTTTCTCTCCTCCCTTCAACTCTTCACAGTACCCTGACAAAAAGGCTCTCACCATAGCTTGATCCGCGAAGGGATTATATATGTGGAGAATTACCATCTTTTCGTCCTGCATAAACAACGGCACCACTTCGAGACACTTCACAATTTCTACATCTTTCTTTTCTTACGTCCTCTCGAAAGCATTATAGCAGACCTCAGTAGATGAGAAAGTGACATCATAAATGCCTTGCAATGAGAAGTCTTGTAAACAAAATACCTGACTTACCCTGACGTTGAAGACATCCATCAACACCTCCACCACGATAGTCTTCAGCGTCACCTTCTCCTTGCAATCTGGCTTGACCAGGAAGCGCAGCAAATCTCGAAGACCTCGATTCGCCATGATGGGCACAACTCTGTACTGGCTGACTCCGAAATCCTAGGGTACCCCCAAAGGGGGCCCTGGGAAGCTCCTCTCCACCAACAAGCTGTGCCCTGTGGGGCTAGGACCCACAATCGCCCTCTCGTAAAACTTCCAGCAGCGTCCTACCCAATAGCAGCAAGGGATGAATCAACTAAGGAAAACACCCCCAGGCTGAGTAGGACTGGTGCCTTCTGTAAACCCTTCAACCACGATACAAGATCGCAGCCAAAAGGCCGAGACAGTAATACATACCAAATACTGAAGAGCGATCCAATTTTCCTGTTTAAAGAGGAATTTTCACTCTTGGTTCATAAGGGTTTGAGACGAAAGTCCAATTATTTGGATCCAAGTGTGTGTAGGATGTCGATCATTTATGGTTTGCCAAAAATCCACAAGGATGCTCAGTCCCCCCCCCCCGGGAGACCTATTGTGCATGGCATTGATTCAATGTCCTCGTGCCTTGGCCAATATATAGATTTTTTTTCTTAAACCTTTAGTGTGTGATACTCCTGCCTTCCTCAAAGATAAGAAGCACATTATACAGATTATTGAATCTCTTCCTTGTACTAATGGTAGTACATTAGTCACGGCTGATGTCAGCTCCCTATATACAATCATTGGACATCGGGAGGCTATAGCATCAGTCAGGTGGGCTTTGAATAAATCAGCTATCAGTAGTTCACATAAGAAATTTCTTCTCCAGTGTTTAGAATTCTGCCTCACCAAAAATTACTTTTGGTATGACAGACAGTTTTTTCTCCAAGTTATGGGCGTAGCCATGGGGACAAAGTTCGCACCCAGCATGGCAAATTTATTTATGGCCCTGTGGGAGAATGAGTCTATTTTCCACAATCGTCCAAGCCAGTTAGTATGCTATAAATGCTACATTGATGATTTGATTATGGTGTGGGATGGTGATATGCCTAGCCTTAAAACCTTCCTGTTAGGGTTGAACAACAACACCAAGACTATTTCCCTTTCTTGGAACATTGATACCGTATGTATAGTGTTCCTCATTTTGGACATTTTTAAGGAAGGGGATCATTATAGGACATGTAATTATTTCAAACCTACAGCTAGAAATGGGTACAACCCATTTGATAGCTGCCACCACAATACTTGATTGTGTAACATCCCCAGGGGCCAATTTATTTGCCTTATGCCTAATTGCGCCCTTGATTCTGATTATCAGGATCAATCATCGGTCTTAGCAAATATATTCCTCCAAAAGGGGTACCAATCTGAGCAGGTCAACTCTGAGAGAGAAAAGGTTCTTTGGAGAGAAAAACACTGGTTGCTGACTCTAACGAAGCAAAGTGTGAAAACAAACATCAATATAAAATTATTCTTAACTATAATGTGCAATATAGGCAATTTGAGAGGATTATCCTAAAGCATTGGGATGTCCTTAGGAAGGATAAGGTATTGGGTGCAGTTCTCCCTAATTGCCCTCAATTTATTTACAGACAAATGAGGTAAAATAGTGTAGCGCTATAAGGTGTGTATGCCAAAATACAATGATGTGTGGCTATACAAATAAAAGGGGGTGAATGCCATTACATGTGTTAATTAAGAAATATAAACCACACATTGTGACCAATGTGATTATGAAAAGAGTGTGCAAAACACAGAGAGTACGTTTATCCAAAGGTGAATAAGACTATAATAAGTCATGTAAAATAAAGTCCACAAAAAATGAGGGGTAGAGAAGATGTGCCTCTTCCTGTTGGGATGACACCAACGCAAATAGAAAGGGAAACAAGTCTGTAGTCACTTAAAGATAAGATGGGTACTCTTACCAGCTGGGGTGGACACACATGTTATACA
Source organism: Aquarana catesbeiana (assembly GCF_042186555.1). Classification (NCBI taxonomy): domain Eukaryota; kingdom Metazoa; phylum Chordata; class Amphibia; order Anura; family Ranidae; genus Aquarana; species Aquarana catesbeiana. Next base: position 417,328,755 of record NC_133325.1, on the reverse strand, counting down.
ACAGTGGGTCAAGCAAGCTTGTGATCCAGCAGGATCTAAATCAGGTGCTGTACACGGGAGATGGATCAGATGAGGGGTCCTCCGTTTTCCAGCAGCGAACTCTGGAAACAATGTAATATCCAGCAAGGTCTACCTCAAGACCACTCCTTGTGGAGGCCAACGGACATGGCAAAAGGAGAAAAGAAGGAGGGCTCCAGATGGTGCAGGTCAAACCAATAGGTTTATTGGAGTATATCAAAAAAGTTGACAATGATGAAACTAATCACAAAGCATAAAAGTACATAAAAAGCAATGTGGGGTGCAGTAAATGCTTATTTACAGACAAGCCCCAACGCTTAGCGAAGTCATTGCTCCTGGAGCGATTGACCCACCCATTTTTAGAGAAAATTGAATTTTGAATTTTTTGTCAGGCTTCTACGCTTGTGGTAGATGCATAGCATGTAGACAATGTAAGTGTAATATTAAAAAAAACGCAAAGAATTCACTTCCTTCTCCACCAAATGAAGTATCAGATTAAGAATTTGATTACATGCAATACGCATGGGGTTGTATATATGCTGGGGTGCAATTGTGGACTCCAGTATATTGGTAGAACATCTAGAACATTTAGATCCCTGAGCGAACGCATTGGGGAGCATGTTAACAATATTACAAAGGGATTAAGATCCCATAGTGTCTCCAAACATTTTAGAGTCTTTCATGATAGAGACCCAAGGGGTTTCAAATTTTGGGGCATAGAGAAGGTCGATAGACATTGGAGGGGGGTAACTATATCCGTCGCCTAAGCCAGAGAGAATCATTCTGGATTTTTGAGGCCAAGGTATTAAAACCTGATGGGTTAATTGTCGACTTTGACTTAAATTGTTTCATCTCTGATAGGTAGTATTTTAACATATTCTATATCCCCTTTTTTTATGATTTTTTTAAAGAATATTAATGCATTTTTATGATTATGATTTTTATTTCATTATCTTTATCTTATAATATGAATTTGATTGTATAATGTTTTTTATTGTCTTTGGGTATGTTGTTATAGGATGTGTGGATGTACAGGATGACGTGGGTGGTAATGTCTATTTTATGTAAATGGATTGTTATTTGTGCTGCCTTCAATGAAACGGCCAGTAGGGGTCAGTATTTTTACTGCCTTCAGTTTCTTTGGCAATGTAAGATTGCTATTTGCTGTCTGTGGATATGCTGCATGACAGTGGTAATTCTGGTTCTGTTTGGGGGAGTGGCTATCGCCGCTGCCTCCCTTTGTGTCATGTTTCCATGACGATCAGTATGCTTATAGGAGGACTGGTGATGCTGGTTGGCTCCGCCCCGCTGATGAAGTTCTTGTGAACATAACACGTATGGGGGAGGAGCCACATCCTGACGTCACCTGCTGCCATCCTGGATATCCATATCCCCAGTGTCTGCTCTGTTATGCGCTGTACAATTAAGCCCTTGTGAGTAGCCAATTTTTATGATAAAAACGTTGAAAAATTACGATACCAGTGAGCACTTAGATTTGCCTTTCTCTTAGGATTTATATGGTCTTTATCACATCTGTTATGTTTTATTGAGCCCTGATATGCACTGCATTCCTCTGTATACTATTACCCTTTTGATTATGTGAAAAATCTCTTAATGTCCAGCTGCATTTTATTATTCATCTTTACTCCTTTGCGCTGATTGTATTTACTTATATTGGACTTGTTTACGTATGTGATTTGGTATCTTCCTCTGTCCTCCCCTCTTGTTTAGTGCTAGTTAGTTTAGTCCAAGCTAGATCCTCCCTATTTCTTCATGTTCCCTCAGTCAATATTAGTTCTTTGCAGAGAAAGGGCTTAAAAAGTCATTGTCTTCTTACACTTCAAAAGACAGAAAAAATGGCCTTTGTACTGCACTTACTGTAACTAATGTAAATGTAGCCACCCTGTTCCAAATATGGGCTATAAGTAAATTTAGCTTTGCTAGATGGTAGTTAACCCAATTAATCTGTAGCCTTTGTGATCATTTGGGTTTTCCCCCTAAGCTCAGTATAGCTGTAGTTTCTTCCTTATGTTATGAGTTATGAATATGAATACTTCTCTCAACCAACCAGCAGAGGTTTCCTGGCCACTAGAGCATGCTGGGAAAGAGTATAAATATTTGGGGAGATCAAGTGATCAGGGTCCTCCTACCCAGTCCTTGGTCTGGTATGGGTGTGTGAGGAACTGCTGTGCTGAGTAGGCCTGAAGCCTAAGGCCTAGCCATGTGCTCTAGACTCTGTAACTGGGGGCAATGAAGGAAAGGATAGAGACCTGAAAAGACGTACCAGAAGTTACCCTGCCATAGACCAGGAACTGTGGAGAGCCTGGGAAATCATCAAGATTGCCTCATCCAGAGAATTCCTGCACTTTCTTGTTAGTCCTTTTTTCAGTTACTATAGGAGACAGCTGTTGCTGCATAAGTACGGATTGCTAGTTACAACTTAAAGACTCTTTTTCTGTACTGCTATCTACCTTTCTATTTTGTCTAAGGGCCCTTTGACACAGGCTTTCCGATCAGGTCCGCCTGTCAGTTTTTCAGGTGGACCTGATCGGACGCTCCATTCACGCTTATGGAGCAGCGGATGTCAGTGGTGACATGTCCGCTGACATCCGTCGATATCCGATCCAATCCGATCCTGTCTGTGAAATCCTGACGGATGGTGACCCTATTTTCCATCCGTTCGGCAGATCAGATCGGATGAAAATGGACAAGCGGTCTGTTTTCATCCACTCTCCCCATAGAAGAGAGCAGGGCTCTGACAGGTCCGTCTCTGCATGGTGAGCAGAGATGGAGCTGTCATCTGCCTGCTCCGGGGGGATGAGCGGAGCAAAGCGGAGTCCACCGGGCGGACCTGCCATGTAAAAGGGCTCTTAGGATCTGCTGCTTTATTTGACTTTGGGTGTCCTGTGCCCTATCCCTCTCATCCCAAATTGTTTGTTGTCATGAGCAATTAATTCACTTTTGTTCAGCATAGAAGTGACTGGTGCCCATTTTTCAACACTGTCGACCACCCACTATGCCTAGCAACCTGCGCCCTGAGGTGAAATGTCAGCCCACCATGTCTCGGGGGTCACCACCACACCTCTATCTAGAGGTCGGGGGGCACTACAAAAAATGAAGTTGGACTCAACTTCTGTGTCTTATTGAAGCTTGTGTCAAGCTGTGTATTGTGTCAAGTCAGGAGGTGACCATACTATCCAGACTTTGGTGGTATGTCAGTGCATAAAGTGGCAATTGGAACAAAACAGTGCTTATTATATTTTATGGCCATCTCAGGCATTAAGCTAGCGATGCCCAGGGGGAAGGGGTTGAGGTCCTACATATCTATTTTAGAGGTTAGGGTCAGAATTTGAGTGTATGCAGAATAAAACTACCCCACTCTATCTTATATCACCCATTCAGTCTTCTGGTGGTGTGAATGTGAGGGGGGAGGGGGGAACATGTGAGGACAAGTTTGATCACTGGAGGAGAGCAGGCTGAGTTCCCAGAACAACCATAAAACTGACCACACTGTCCTTTCATGCTTAGTGTGGTCAGTTTTAATAGGAAAGTAGGGGGATTGGCAGGAATGCCAGGTATTTTGCACAAAGAAAGCAATACAAAGAGAAAAGGATACTTTTTCATACAAGTACATGGTACAGCAGGCACAAATCAGGTATATGAAATGTTGGGGTAAAAAATCTTTAATACCTGAGCATCATCTGAATGTCAGAGCATATCTGATGTATGTGACAGTGTGAGGCCCTGCCACTGTGAAAATGGATGGAGAAAGAACACAGGGTTTGCAGTTATGCAGAGTGAAGGACATCCCATTGGAAACAGGTGTGTATTCCTGTTAGGAGACAGAAGTGCTCTACTCAAGAGTCAGTATTCAATGCTAGAGGACAGATCCTATGTCTATAGGACTGAGAGAGTTGAGGGGGCTAATCGAGTGTGATAGACTGAAAGAGAGTCTGGGAAACAGGGAGAACTAAGACAACTAGGTGAAGGGAATCTGTAAGTCTCAGAGGAGTAAGGGAGCCCGGGGTATCAGGAGAACCCCTATCGAGAGGTCAGGAGTGGGCCCATAGAGCAAGTAGCTGTAACTATATACTGAGTGAACCAGGAAAGCCCATATAGCCATGGGGGTGAGACGGTCTGAGGGACCAGTGACCAGAGAGGGTCAGGTGACTTGGTATTTTTTATTACTTGCTTTGCTGATGAAAATCCCCTGCATCGGTAACTGTTTATGGACATTTTCGTTTTTGTTTTAAATAGAAGTGGGCTGGCGTGGACTCACTAAAAAATGCTTCTATCACTGAGCTAAACAACCCCCATAGCACACTGAATATTGTGGCTTGCTTTGTGTATCACTTTATGAGAAATTAATAGCTATATCAAAAATAGTGGTTACTGAGTGATGCTAATGAACTTAAGAAAAACTCAACAAATTCAGTACAAAATACTGTAAAGACAATTGCTAATAACCTACTAACTTTGTGCTTTCATAATTCTACAGCTATATACCCATTCTTTAAATGCATTATTTATCGTTTTATAGAGTGTAAAAGAGCTATGTGTCATGCTTTAATTAACTAGGTTATGTGTGTACACGAAGCATGTTGCTGGTGAGCCCTGAAGAGGTTAAAATGCCTGCAGACAGTAAGCTGACTTTTTGTTGGTCCACACACCCTTGCGATAAGATCCCGTATCATCTTGTTATCCTGATTTGCTCTGCTTCTTAATTAATGCCAGCAGCCAGGAGACTTGGCAGAAAATAGCTATGCAGAGAGGTTGTTTCCTCTATTCTGTTCAGCACAGAGAGGAGAGATTTAATCTGTCCCAAGGTTAAGAAAAACACAGAGATACTTCTGCTGACTCCAGAATTTAGAGCAGTTGTTTCACAACTAGAATATTTTGCCTATGTCACCCTAAGCTGAAGGGGTGGCATTTAATATGCATGCTCATTCATGTATTAGGTATTCTAATTCTTTAACCAAAAATAAAACAATTTGCTAATTTCTCTAGACCAAATCAGTGCAATTAATGCAGTAATATTGTTTCATATCATTTCACCGTAACCTTAACATGCAGCTGAAAAAAATCTTAATTGAACTAATACTTTCTGCCTGGTGCCCAACCTGTGGCCCCTCTGGACTTTTGATGCAGCCCTTGGGGTCCCTGTACACATCTGCATTTCCCTTACATACTGTAGCTGCTTTTTCAAGCCAATGAAAATATTCAGAGGATTGGGTTCTAGTAGTTAAATGACTTGGATTATTTTTTTCATGCCATCTTATTATTTTTCTGATCTGTCCACCTCATTTCTATTTTTTTTATTCCTGTGATCTTTTTAATGTATCTTGCTTAGAGAAATATCAAATGTTTCACAAATAATTTTAAGGGCCTTTAGGAGGCACAAATGTAGAAGCTCTGATTTTGTTCAGAAGCTGTAACAGCAGTTGTCTCTAGCAGTCTCATGTAATACATTCTAAATTGTGCTTCGAAGCTCCAACAACTAGCAGGTACGTCAGTTTGCGCAGGAGTGCCATTCGTACATCGGCGTGAGCCAGTTGGTAAGCAGTTACGATAACACCTTGCAATATTAGCAGGTGAAGTGAAAGTGGTGAAAAGAAAAAGTGAGGGGATATTGAGCATCTTGAAAGTGCTCATCATCGCACTAAAATTTTCTTAACGTGTAAAGCCTGGTACACACTTTAAGGTTTTTTTTCATTCAACCTAGTGGGGCTGAGTAAAAACAAAATTGAGGTGCTCACTGTACTAACTATGGTATCCGTTTATGAAACTGTGAACAACAGGGATCCCTAGGATTGCAGCTGATCTCAGTCCATTAACGGTTTATGAAACAGAGATGAATAGAGGGAGAACATGTTCTCTGTCCATGATCTCCGCACACAGAGAAGCTGTGATTGACTGACACAGAAACGGCCAGTTTATGAAGCTGCAATCTCAGCACTTCACTATCGATCTGTGTCAGAATTCACACTTCCCAATTCACCAGCTCAGAGGTGGTGAATCGGGAAGAGAAGAGAGAATCCCGGGGGAAGGAGGAAGATTTTTGACTCCCACCTTCCTTCCTCCCAAGACAGTAACCATGTCCCCCTGCCATGTCTATTGTGTGTGTGTCTGTGTGTGTATATATATAGGGATGAGCCGAACACCCCCCTGTTTGGTTCGCACCAGAACATGCGAACAGGCAAAAAATTTGTTCGAACACATGAACACCGTTAAAGTCTATGGGACACGAACATGAATAATCAAAAGTGATAATTTTAAAGGCTTATATGCAAGTTATTGTCATAGAAAGTGTTTGGGAACCTGGGTCCTGCCCCAGGGGACATGGACCAATGCAAAAAAGGTTTTAAAAAGTGTTGTTTTTTCAGGAGCAGTGATTTTAATAATGCTTAAAGTGAAACAATAAAAGTGTAATATCCCTTTAAATTTCGTACCTGGGGGGTGTCTATAGTATGCCTGTAAAGGGGCGCATGTTTCCCGTTTTTAGAACAGTCTGACAGCAAAATGAAAAAACTCATTTAAAACTACTCGCGGCTATTAATGAATTGCCGGTCCGACAATACACATAGAAGTTCATTGATAAAAACGGCATGGGAATTCCCCACAGGGGAACCCCAAACCAGAATTTTTTAAAAAAAAAGACGTGGGGGTCCCCCTAAATTCCATACCAGGCCCTTCAGGTCTGGTATGGATATTAAGGGGAACCCCAGCTAAAATAAAAAAAAAAATGGCGTGGGGTCCCCCTCAAAATCTATCCCAGACCCTTCAGGTCTAGTATGGATTTTAAGGGGAACCCCACGCCAAAATGTAAAAAAAAAAATGGCGTGGGGTCCCCCTAAAAATCCATACCAAAACCCTTATCCAAGCACGCAACCTGGCAGGCCACAGGAAAAGAGGGGGGGACGAGAGAGCGGCCCCCCTCCTGAACTGTACCAAGCCACATGCCCTCAACATTGGGAGGGTGCTTTGGGGTAGCCCCCCAAAACACCTTGTCCCCATGTTGATGAGGACAAGGGCCTCATCCCCACAACCCTGGCCGGTGGTTGTGGGGGTCTGTGGGCGGGGGGCTTATCGGAATCTGGAAGCTCCCTTTAACAAGGGGACCCCCAGATCCCGGCCCTTCCCCCTGTGTGAAATGGTAAGGGGGTATAAAAGTACCCCTACCATTTCACTAAAAAAGTGTCAAAAATGTTAAAAATGACAAGAGACAGTTTTTGACAATTCCTTTATTTAAATGCTTCTTCTTTCGTCTTTCTTCTTTCTTCTATCTTCTGTCTTCCTTCGGTTTCTTCCTCCATCTTCTTCCTCTTCTGGTTCTTCTGGTTCTTCCTCCAGTGTTCTTGTCTGGCATCTTCCTCCGCGGCGTCGGTGTCTTCTTCCCTTCTTCTCCTCGGGCCGCTCCGCATCCATGATGGCATGGAGGAAGGCTCCCGCTGTGGGACGCTTCTCTCTTCATCTTCTTCTCTTCATCTTCTTCTCTTCATCTTCTTGTCTTCATCTTCTTTTCCGGCCACTCCGCATCCATGATGGCATGGAGGGAGGCTCCTGCTGTGTGATGCTTCTCCTCTTCTGACGGTTCTTAAATAACGGGGGGCGGGGCCACCCAGTGACCCCACCCCCTCTGACACACGGGGACTTGACGGGACTTCCCTGTGGCATTCCCTGTGATGTCAGAGGGGGCGGGATCACCCATTACATAACCCCGCCCCTTCTGACATCACGGGGAATGCCACAGGGAAGTTCTGTCAAGTCCCCGTGTGTCAGAGGGGGGCGGGGTCACCGGGTGGCTCCGCCCCCCATTATTTAAGAACCGTCAGAAGAGGAGAAGCGTCACACAGCGGGAGCCTCCCTCCATGCCATCATGGATGCGGAGTGGCCCGAAAAGAAGAAGAAGACAAGAAGATGAAGAGGAGAAGATGAAGAGAAGAAGATGAAGAGAGAAGCGTCACAGCGGGAGCCTCCCTCCATGCCATCATGGATGCGGAGCGGCCTGAGGAGAAGAAGGGAAGAAGACGCCGACGCGGCGGAGGAAGATGCCAGACGAGAACACCAGAGGAAGAACCAGAAGAACCAGAAGAAGAAGAAGATGGAGGAAGAAACTGAAGGAAGATAGAAGAAAGAAGCATTTAAATAAAGGAATTGTCAAAAACTGTCTCTTGTAATGTTTTACATTTTTGACAGTTTTTTAGTGAAATGGTAGGGGTACTTTTGTACCCCCTTACCATTTCACACAGGGGGGAGGGCCGGGATCTGGGGGTCCCCTTGTTAAAGGGGGCTTCCAGATTCCGATAAGCCCCCCGCCCGCAGACCCCCACAACCACCGGCCAGGGTTGTGGGGATGAGGCCCTTGTCCTTATCAACATGGGGACAAGGTGTTTTGGGGGGCTACCCCAAAGCACCTTCCCAATGTTGAGGCCATGTGGCCTGGTACGGTTCAGGAGGGGGGCCGCTCTCTCGCCCCCCTCTTTTCCTGCGGCCTGCCAGGTTGCGTGCACGGATAAGGGTCTGGTATGGATTTTTGGGGGGACCCCACGCCGTTTTTTAAAAAATTTTGGCCGTGGTTCCCCTTAATATCCATACCAGACATGAAGGGCCTGGTATGGAATTTAGAGGGACCCTCTACGTCATATTTTTTTAAAATTTTGGTTCGGGGTTCCCCTGTGGGGAATTCCCATGCTGTTTTTATCAATGAACTTTTATGTGTATTGTCGGACCGGCAATTCATTAATAGCCGCGAGTAGTTTTAAATGACTTTTTTTCCTTTGAAATGTCATTTGCTGTCAGACTGTTCTAAACACGGGAAACATGTGCCCCTTTATAGGCATACTATAGACACCCCCCAGGTACGAAATTTAAAGTGATATTACACTTTTATTGTTTCACTTTAAGCATTATTAAAATCACTGCTCTCGAAAAAACGGCTGTTTTTAAAACTTTTTTTTGCATTGATCCATGTCCCCTGGAGCAGGACCCGGGTCCCCAAACACTTTTTATGACAATACCATGCATATAAGCCTTTAAAATTAGCACTTTTGATTTCTCCTATAGACTTTTAAAGGGTGTTCCGCAGCATTCGAATTTGCCGCGAACACCCCAAATTGTTCGCTGTTCGGCAAAATGGCGAACAGCCGATGTTCGAGTCGAAAATGAGTTTGACTCGAACTTGAAGCTCATCCCTATATATATATATATGTATATATATATATATATATATATATATATATATATATACAGTCTCCTCCGGGAATGTCCGTGTACTGAGCAGTGATAATTAATCACTGCTTAATAAATGGACACCTTGAGTGTATCAGTGAATTTCTGGTACTGTAATCTTGCTATGTCTCATGCGATTCCAGTATCAGGGGGCATTCTCCACTGTTTGAAGTGTTGGTAGATCACTTCACTCCTCCAAAGGAGAAGCGATCTACACAGCTTCATAAACAGGCACTCAGAGGAGAACGATCTCGTCTGTGAATGCCGGAGAATGGAGCAGTGAATATTTTTCACTGCTTCATAAATGGACACGGATGTGATATTAGTACAGCGATCTCCTCACTGAGCTATTGTGTTCTGACAAGGGGCTGTCAGCCATATCCATACATTTACCAAAAGTGTAGGCAGATGAGCCAAGTTGCTTGCCAAGCTATCTGTTCCTCTTTGAGGTTTCCCTAAGCTATGACCACTTGCTACTGCTCTACATAATATCCTATATAAACCATTCTCCACTCATTCTTAATCTTTCTCCTGCCTTTTAGCTCACCCTGTCAAGTGTCCTTTCTCCTATGTCAGGGGTAGGCAACTTTGGCCCTCAATCATGCCTCTGCCTCTAGGAGTCATGCCTGCGATTGTTAGGGTCTTGCAATGTCTCAGGGGACTTGTAGTTTCAAAATAGCTGGAGGGCCGAGGTTGCCTACCCCTGTCCTATGTGCTAAGGGCAGCCTGAAATAAAATTTGCATTAAAAACACAAGAACTTTTTCTTTTGGAAATGATAGCATAATTTCATGGTCAGACCCCAGTGATGGTCAGTTGAAAGAAGGTAACTATGATTTCTTCTGTAGTTAGTTCTTCTAGCATATTCTACTTATTATTGCTGCCTGTTGGCTCAATGGCTCTACTGGGCAATCCTCAAAGACATGTAGTAAAAGCACATGCAGTTATTACTTCTTTTGGCATTATCTGCTGTAGCAAAGACAGTTAAGAATGCTGACCTCATTGCAAAACCATTCCACTCTGTGTATAATTACACTGGATTTGCTATAAATCTCTTTTGCTTATTACATCCTTTAGTACAATCCTACACTGAATATACCATATAAACATGTCAAGGAAAAATAGAAGGAGCATTTCTAAAGGAGCTATATCTCGTTTTATCAATTCTCTCCACCATAAAAGACCAGCTGTCACACAGAATCATTTATTGTCAGGTTCACAGAGTGTCACCTTGACCTTGAACTAGATTTAAAGCACCTTGTTTAAGTGGAGATGATGAGGCATGGGGTTGGTGAGGAGGGCAAAACTTCCATTTCTCAGTTGACCTAACCCTAATGTCTTATTTCTGGAGGCAGAACCAACCACTTCCCTGTATTTTTCCATATATATCTAATTTTTTTTAAGCAAAAATAATTGCCTAAAACACTGCATATACCGTATATATTCTATATATGATACACATTAAAAGATAATGCAGAATAAGTGTTTTTTTTTTTTTTTATTATATTTGTACAGCATGCTGGCAACATAAAGAAAATATTAATTTCAGGTTACAATAAAGCAACAGTCATATCAGTAAAGTTAATGAAGCAAGCATGCACCTGTAAAGAAGAAAGGGAATACTAATACTAATACTGTTTGTGTCTAATCTGCTTGCAATGTTATGTGCAAAAGTACTAATTTTTTTTCACTCCACAGTTTCCTTCAATGCCACAGGAATGGCAGACTGTTGCTTCCCAATTTGCCCAGTGGTGGGACTTTCCCAACCACAGAGGGGCAATCGATGAGAAACATGTCCACATCGTCCCACCCCCCAACTCGGGCTCATACTATTATAATTACAATGGGTTTAATAGTATTGTGATGTTGGCTGTGGTGTCGGTGACATATGAGTTTCTCTACGTGGATGTGGGGAAGAATGGCCAGATGTCGGATGGTGGAGTCATCGCCCAGGCCGAGTTCTACAGATGGCTCCAGAGTGGTGGCTTGGCCTTGCCACCTGCAGAAGACAAGGTGGCTGGTCTTCCGTTCATCTTTGTCGCTGATGAAGCATTTGGGCTGGGTGATCACATGATGCGGCTGTTCCTGATGAGGACCCTCACCCCAGACCAGAGGGTTTTTAACTACCGGCTGGCCAGAGCCAGAAGAGTGTTGGAGAATGCTTTCGGGATAATGGCCAGCTGTTTCTGCCTGTTCCTGATGCCAATCAACATGGCGGAATATAAACTAAACTATATAATACTTGCATGCTGCATTCTACAGGAGAAATGCTACAAACTATGTGGCCTCAGTTGGGCCTGAGGCCATATTTACAGAACAAAAAACAACCCTGATGGCGCTTGAAGCTGGCCGTATTGGGCTTGCCCCCCCAAAGTGCCTGCGAGGTCCGTCAAAAATATATGGAATACTTTACGAGTAGGGGGGCGATTGATATGCCAGCAAATGTTTGATAAACCTTTTTAAAATACATTTTTTGGTTAAAATGAAAGAATATTTCATTTGATTTACTGCTTGTGTTTCTTTTAGCTGTCTCCTAGGTTCTCCAATGGGCTTTTCTTTTTGGCCATTTTCTTCAATAGGGCAAACGTAATTTAGTTGATACATGAGGTGACAATCTCTTCTTCAACTATTATGTTGTGGGTCTGCTACACACACACAATGTTTTTGTTGTTAATGTATGTAATGCATTAATGATAAAAAACACATCCTTTTCAGCACCATGAAGTAATTGTTTTGAGTCCCCAAACTGGCCTGTTCAGGGCAAATTTTAGAGCACTTTGGGGGTTATTTACAAAAGGCAAATCCACTTTGCACTGCAAGTGCACTTGAAAGTGCACTGAAACAGCACTGAAAGTGCACTTGTAGTGCAAAGTGGATTTGCTTTTAGTAAATAACCCCCATTTAAAGACGAAGCCACACATCATTGAGTATAAAACATTTTACTCAAAGCACATTCACATGCATGTTAGAAAAGGGTTTTTTAACAAACCAACATATTTGTTGTATAACATTTTTAGGTTTGACAGTACAAATTTTTGGGTTAAACGGCATGTTTAAAACCATAAACATACACAACTCAGGAACTTAAATTAAATCCAAAAATTAATGATGTTAGCTAGAAGTTATTATTGATTACTAATTTCTGATTTAACAAAGTGGTATACATATCAATAGACAGTAGTGGCCAAAAATGATTGGGACAAGAATGAAAAATGCTGGGGTCAGAATGATAGTCTTTTCTATTTATTAACAATTTGCAACAGTCATGAGCTGAAAAGTGTGTGTGACTGATGAACAAAAAACTAAAACTATGTTCCTTTTTCATACACAGGAAAGCCTCAGCCAGGAGGAAGCTGTGGAAAGTGGCAGCCAGGAGGTGGCGGGGGTAAGTGGCAGTGGTAAGTGGAGGAACCTGGAGGAGGCAGCACTTGGGTTAATTCAGCAGGCTACTGCGGCCCTCAGAACCCCCCCCAATCTTCAAGAGGCCTATGCCTGCATGGCAGCCTGCAAAATGCAGGAAATGGAGGTGGGCCAACGCCTCATTTGTGAGGAAGTGATCTTACAAACCCTAAATATGGGGTTGAGGGGCAAACTCACAAGCAAAAGCCATGTTTGTGAGTTTGACCACCGTCCTCTTCCTCCACCTCCTGCCACAACTCCAACACCAGAGCCACAGCCTGGAAGCAAGCGTGGGAGGAAGCGTGGAAGGAAGACAAGAAAGTGATGGCCTGGGTTCAGTCTGGTCTGACAAAACAGAGATCTGTGAAGGAGAAGCTCTGAGACACTGGCGCTCGTCTGGAGTGATTTGTCTGAACACCTGCTGGGGACTGCGGTGGTTCTGCTGCAACTCCAGGACCAGTGTAAGCTGTGGTAGTGGAGGGCGTGGGTGCTGCAACATCTCTAGCATGGGAGGAGGACTCGACTTCGTGGAGCCTACTTGATGGCAGAGTGAGTAATCCTGCTTCAGACTCTGATGCTTTGCCTGTTCCCTCCCCTGCTACTGACTTAGAACCCACATTGGCAGATATTATGAAAGTGATTATTACATGCAATAGCTCTCTGTCTACCCTTACCCAGGGTTTTGATGACATGAGAGGACATAACTTTAATAAGATTTGCGCAACTTTAAGGAAAGGGTCTCGGGAGGGAGGAGTGCATTAGTACCGTAGAGGACTCTGTACATCCTATCGTGTGTCTCCATTGGTTCAACTAGTGGTGGCTCACCATTTCCATGACAAACAAAAATTTTCCACTTTTTGCCTGATACACAGGTTGTGGGTAGTCGTGCAAGCTATCACTCTGTATGAGGGTTACACTAAACATATGCCCATTTGGGACATTCTGTGCCTGGCAGAATTTAATAAATTAACAGGGTTTGACTTGTGAACGAGGGCTGGTATTACTCTTCTTCATCAACTGTATGACAAAGATGTCTTGTTGTTTTTTAGTACCCCTTAAGGAGCGTTTTCAGCTCTCCAACAATAATTTATACCAATACCTCAAAATACGTCAAGCTCTACAGAGTCAGGCGTTGGTTTACCAGTTGAAATATAACCCTTCTAATACCTTATCTATGGCCATTTCTACAAGTTGCACAAAAAGGGGTTTAATAGGAGATTTTTACTCTTCCCTCCAAGCCGCTGTTGGTGCTCGTACTCATGTAAACAGCCTTAAATCATGGCAAAGGGACTTAGAATTGTTAGGAGAAGAGGACTGGGCACTGGAGGTGTTGCCAAAAGTTTCCCTCTCACTTTCTCATCGCCAGACTCAGTTGTTTATTGTTCATAGAGTGCATTATACTACCCAGAAAGTCCACACTTGGGGCAGAACTACATCACCCTTGTGTCCTTGATGTACCTCAGTTATCGGGACCCTTGTCCACATGCTCTGGAGATGCCCTAAACTTCATTGCTATTTAGAAAAAGTAATTTAGACCCTCATTATGTTCAACCAAGTTACCAGTGGATCCGAAGTTGGCACATCTGGGTATTATTCATGAAGATTTACTCCCGGAAAAAATGCAACATTATGGAGTCTGTCTGGGATTACATGAAGAGACAGAAGGATTTGAGGCAGCCAACATCCTCAGAAGATACAGTATCTCACAAAAGTGAGTACACCCCTCACATTTTTTTATTATATCTTTTATTATATCTTTTCATGTGACAACACTGAAGAAATAACACTTTGCTACAGTGTACAGCTAGTATAACAGTGTAAATGTGCTGCCCCCTCAAAATAACTCAACACACAGCCATTAATGTCTAAACCACAGACAAAAAAAGTGAGTACACCCCTAAGCTCATACAAATATTTCGCTACATCATGTTACCGAGGGTTCTAATGAAAGAAACACATACAGACATGATATGCTGGAAACCCAACATGTTTCGGAATATTATAGGTACAGTTCCTTCTTCAGGGATTTCCTGTGAGGGTATATTGTATGATCCAAAAAGATGCATTAATAGAACATACCCATCATTATTACAAAAATAAGTCAAATATATTGCAATGACATATAAATAATGGGAGTAGTGGGAATAGGGGCTTGGGAGGAAAGAAAGAGGAAACAGCTGATAATAGTAAGAGAACTTACTAGTTCACAAAGCCGTAACTGTATCCTAGACTGATAATAATTGATAGTTTAACAGGTGACACTCCAAATTCCGATCTCCATAATACCAGTCAGAGATGTCTTTTGAGAATTGGGCCCAATTAGCCATTTTCACTCCCCGGTGTTATGTGACTCATTAGTGTTACAAGGTCTCAGGTGTGTATGGGATAGGGTTCCCCCTTGTGGGATTTTAGAGGCCCTAGTGGTGATATAACACCAACAAACAATATACGTATTATGTATAAAAATAGGAATGTATTATGCTAAATGCAGTTCAAAAATAAAATAAATAACAAGCAATATATAATTGATAAGGAAGGTGTGGCTAATACAATTACATATCAACATGACACATTGGCTAAATGCTGTAGGGGGTCCTAAGACACCACATGGTAGAGATGGAGTAGGCTCGACACCCAACGCGTTTCAGAAATTGCTTCCTTCTTCAAGGAAGTATCGATGGATGAAAGCATTCATACTAAAAATGCAAATAGATAAAGTTTAAACAAATACAACATATCAAAACATGAACAAAATAGTCTTTGTTTATTGTGGAACCAAGCCCAGAAACAGACTTACATGTTGACAATGAAGAATCGCATATTAGCCACATAAAGTATACAAATTTAAAAATAGCCAAGTCCAGCCAGGGGTAACTCATGCGCCAACACCACTCACCATCACCGGGGTTCAACAGAAGGATGCCCAGTGTGGTCAGAAAATGGAGTAAACTCAGCAGAGCTGATGTGCAGCATAGATGCCCTTAGGTTCTGAGTGGTATGGCTGCTGAGCAAAAAAGCAGGTATATATGTAAATTATATAAACAACACTTAGGCTGTTAAACACAGCAAAAATGCTACTTACAAAAAATATCAAAACATCAGTAAGGGGAAAGTTTTACTGGCCTAGGCAGATATGCATCTTAGTAGCCAGAGAACCAAAGTAGAGATACGTATACATAACAAAAATTGCTATGGTAAGCAGGACATGGATGTATGTATAGATGTGACCATGGAAATCATAGTACATGTATGGGCTCAATAATTACAGATAAAAGTCAATGTAACTGTTCTATGCCCTATTATATATGGCCCTATGCGCAACAAATATGCTGGCCATTCAAAGAAGATCACTAAAAGGGGGACATTACAGCGTTACTTACCAGAAGAAAGCATGAGTTAAAGCATCCACTGGAAGGTGGTAGAATCCACCCTAACAAATAGCGTATAGAGGTGACAAGACAGGCTCAGCTAAGCACCTTAAATACCCCTTAGGGGTATCAGCCACATAGCGCCATGCTGGGCTGGCGTGCATTCCACCACTGATCCCCGGGAGCGCAGTGCGACTACATCCGACAAGGCGGAGCCGCCTCCCACTTCACACACACGCCGATGCACAAATGGATGGAACCAGGACAATGCGGCCAAACAAGCACCAAGGGCTGTTGAGCAACCCAAAGGAGGAGAGGCCACTGTCCCACAAACAACTCGCCCAAGATGGCAAAAACTGCCACCTGTTGCGGCCACTTGGGTGGCCTGGGTGCGCATGGTGGGAACCCAAAAGAATCAAGGGATCAGAGTGGATATGGGGCGAGTGAACCCCGGAATCGAGGAGGCTGGAACAAACAACATATTTAGAACAAGTACTTGGATATTGCGACATACATGCAACCTACTCTTAAAGGACAACACACAGGAAAAATCAAGACGAAAAAATCTATTTTTAAGCTTTTTGGAAAACATAGGGAAGGGTTATCACCCCTGTAACATTTGTTTTGCTGTCTGTGCACCTCTCCAGAAGATTTCACCTCACTTTCTGTCCCAGTGACAAATGTTTTTGAAAATGTGGGGTTTCTAGTGAAACAAGGATTGGTGATAAAGCATCAGTGAAGAGGAGACACGTTTTTCCCATATTAACTCTTACAGGAGAGAATTTCCCTTCCTAGTGGTAGATTTCATATTACTTCCTGTTGTCTCCTTCCATTTGCAAGTAGGAGTCGTTTGTAAGTAGGGGCCTGCTCTATATACTCTGCAGAAATTGGGGCCTTGGGTGTTGGTGTTGTCACAACACTGTAAGCCCTCACAGTTACTCTTGGTGGGCGCAGGAACGGGCCGTGCTGTGAAATATTAGATCAAGAATTGTAATTACATGCCATTGTTGAACAGTGGTAGAAATACTGGGTCTTTGGTGGTGGTGGTGGTGCTGGTGCCACAACACTGTAAGTCCTCACAGTTACTCTTGGTGGGCACTGGAACGGGCCCTGCTGTGAAATATTATATCAAGAATTGTAAATACATGCACCTGTTGAACAGGGGCCAAAAAATGGGGTCTTTGGTGGTGGTGGTGGTGCTGGTGATGTTGCCCCAACACTGTAAGCCCTCACAGTTACTCTTGGTGGGCGCAGGAATGGGTCCTGCTGTGAAATATTAGATCACGAATTGTAATTACATGTCCCTGTTGAACAGGGGCAGAAAAATTGGGCCTTAGGCACTGGTGCCACAACACTGCAACTCCTCACAGATGCTATAGTTGGAGCACAGGAATGAGCCCTGCTGGAAAGTATTGCATCAAAAATTGTAATTATATGCCCCTGTTAAACAGGGGCTGAAAATTTGGGCCTTGGGCACTGATGCTAGTGCCACAACACTGCAACCCCTCACAGATACCCTAGTTGGAGCGCAGGAATGAGCCCTGCTGCAAAGTATTGCATCAAAAATTGTAATTACATGCCCCTGTTAAACAGGGGCAGAAAAATTGCCACAATACTGCAACCCCTCACAGGTGCTATAGTTGGAGTGCAGGAATGAGCCCTGCTGCAAAGTATTGCATAAAAAATTGTAATTATACACCCCTGTTAAATAGGGGCTGAAAAATTGGGCCTTGGGCACTGGTGCTGGTGCCACAACACTACAACCCCTCACAGATACTCTAGTTGGAGCGCAGGAATGAGCCCTGCTGCAAAGTATTGCATCAAAAATTGTAATTATACGCCCCTGTTAAACAGGGGCAGAAAACTTGGGCCTTGGCCACTGGTGGCAGTGCCCAGAACCAAAAATGTTCTTACAAGCTATCAGCATGAAAATTGAGGAGGAAGAGAATTGTGACTCAGCATAACAGGATAGTCACGCAGCATCAGCATAGGCAGTCTTGAAGGGATCTCACATTAAGAAAAAATCAATCGGTTACATCAGCATCAGGTGCTTGGTAGCTGGTGATCCAAGATTGATTCATTTTTATGAAGGTCAGCCGATCGACCGATTCGGTGGACAGGCACACCCTGTGATCGGTTACAAAGCCTCCAGCAGCACTGAATGTGCATTCCGAAAGAACACTGGATGCAGGACAGGCCAGTAGCTCAACTGCATACTGTGCAAGCTCTGGCCAGTGATCCATCCTCAAGGCCCAGTAACCCAGAAGATTTTTGGTGGGAAAGGTGTCCAAGTCTGATCTTGCCCCTAGGTAATCCTGCACCATGTGAATCAGACGCTGGCGATGGTTGCTGGAACCGGTCAGACCTTGGGGCTGCGGACTAAAAAATTGTCTGAACGCATCAGTCAGACAGCCACCTTCTCCACCGCTCCTTCTGTGACTGACCGAAGCCTCAGCAACACGTTGTCCAGGAGGACCAGGAAATTGTAACATCCCAGGCTCAGGAAATGCGTTGCACAAACCTTTCTGCAAGGCCTCCGAAGATGTTTCATCCTCTGCTCCCTCTGCGATGGCAAGATAAGGTCCGCAACCTTACCCTTGTAATGTGGATCAAGGAGGGTTGCCAGCCAGGAATCATCCCTCCCCTTGATACCACAAATATGAGGATCCTTCCGCAGGTTTTGCAGGATCAGGGAGGCCATGCAGCGTAGGTTTGCTGAGGCATTCGGTCCAGAGTCCTCTGGGTCACTAAGGACGACATGATCCGCAGCCACCTCCTCCCAGCCACATACAAGTCCATGGGTTTCTTCGAACTGTAAATGATCCCTTGAAGACTGCTGCTGATGCTGAGTGCCAGGCTCCACCTCCATGCTGACACAATCCTCCTCCTCCTCCTCATCCTCTTCCTGTGTGATCAGCGGGCACGCAGGAACACTGTCTGGATAAAGGGGGCCTTGAGAGGTAAGGAAGTCCTCCTCTTCTGCCCTCTGTTCTACCTCAGTACATAGGTACTCATTGATGGCCCTCTGCTGCGGGTGCAGCCGCTGCAGCATGGCCAATGTTGAGTTCCACCTGGTGGGCATGTCACAGATTAGGCGGTTCTTGGGCAGGTTAAATTCCTTTTGGAGGTCAGCCAGCCGAGCACTGGCATTATATGACCTGTGGAAATGCACACAGACTTTCCTGGCCTGCCTCAGGACATCCCGTAAGCCCTGGTACCTACCCAAGAACCGCTGCACCACCAAGTTAAGGACGTGAGCCAAACAGGGCACATGGGTCATTTGTCCCTGTCGGAGGGCAGAGAGGAGGTTGGCGCCATTGTCGCAAACCACCATACCTGCCTTAAGCTGGCCTGGAGTCAACCACCTCTGAACCTGCCCCTGCAGAGCTGACAGAATCTCTGCCCCAGTGTGGTTCCTGAGCACTCAAGCACACCAGCTCAAGCACCGCATGGCATCTTTTTGCCTGCTTGCTTGCGTAGCCCCTTGAACGCCTACGGAGCACCGCTGGTTCCGAGGACAAATCAGCACAGGAAGAGGCCATGGAGGAAGAAGAAGAGGAGGGGGTGGAGGAGAGAGGTGTGGCAGACTCACCACTAGTCGAATTTTGGGGGCGTGGTGGCGGAACAACCTCCAACACTACTGCACCCTGTCCTGCATCCTTCCCGGCTGCCAGAAGAGTCACCCAGTGCGCGGTGAAAGATAGGTAACGTCCCTGTCCATGCCTGCTGAACCATGAGCCAGCAGTAATATGCACCTTACCGCCCTGTCCAGCGAGGCCAAGACATTGCCTTCTACATGCCGGTAGAGAGCCGGAATCACCTTCCATGAGAAAAAGTGGTGTTTGGGAACCTGTCACTGAGGAACCGCACATTCCACAAACTCACGGAAGGGGGCAGAGTCTACCAACTGAAAAGGCAGCAGTTGGTAGGCATGTGGATGGCTGGGAGCGAATTTCTTTCAGCGGTGCAGCAGCTGGGGCAGGGAAATTTGCCTGGTACAATCTGACGTCGGTGTACCAATAGCAGATTGCCTGCAAGTATTTGGCTGTGACACACCTAATTCTACACCTTCATTCCTCTCAGTACAGGTTTCAGAGAGGACTGAAGGTATAGAGGGGTTGGAGATCCCAGCTGATGAGGAGCAAGGAGAGGTCCGCTTTGTTCTTTGGTGTGGGTCTTTTAGGTACGCTTGCCACCAAACTGCATGGCAGGTCGACATATGTCTGATGAAGCATGTGGTGCCCAAGCGGGTGATATTTTGCCCATGCGAGGTACGCTTGAGACATATGTTGCAAATAGTGGTGGGATCTGATGCACTCATCTCAAAAAAGGCTCACACCAAAGAACTTTTGGAATAACGTGCAGAGACAGCAGCGCCCTGCACATGCGGAGCTCTGCAGTGTGATGCAGTCGGTGTGCTCCCTTAAGCTGGCCCCTGGAGGGCATCCTGCCTCGTTAGAGATGTGCATCCTCCTCCTCTCTCCTATCAGGCACCCATGTGGAGTCAGTGACCTCATAATCCCCTCCCTCCTCATCACTGGAGCAATCTTGGCAGTATGCTGCAGCTGGGGGAACATGACTGCCAGATTGCTGTCCTTCTTGGGCACCCCCTCTCTCTGGGCTCACGTTACTGCCTTCCTCTAGCTGGGTACCATCATCGGAGCCTTCAAAATGCTGGGCATCCTCCTGAAGCATGTACCCAACACTGTGGTCAAACAGTTCAAGGGACTCCTCAGGAGGACATGGTGGGGCTAGGGAAGTAGTGACTGATGCCATTGAGCCGAGGGAAGAGGCCGCGTTGGTAGCTGCTTTGCCAGACAAAGTACCCAGAGCCTGGGGATGAGGAAGATGAGGACGGCTTGGTCATCCACTCTACCAAGTCTTCCACATGTTGCGGCTCAACACGGCCAGCTGCCCAAAAAAAGGACAAGCGTTTCCCACGGCCACGTGCTGATGAGGATGCACCGTCTCCACGACCAGCACTGTTGCCTCTAGACACAGAGCCTGCTTGCCCTTTTTTATTGGCTTGTGACTGTCTGCCTCTCCTTGTTGGCCTTCAAGACATACTAATGGCCTGCAGTGAGATGTAGCTGCACAAAGCTGGGATGTATATATATACTGATACTGCAGCTAGCAGAATCAACTGCCTGCCTGTAGTATTATTAGTATGAGAACACCAGCAATTGTCTTCAGGTAGCTTTAGGTGCACACTGTGCAGAGGGCACAGTACACTAACTGTAAATACTGCAGCTGCCTGCCTGTGGTACTAATAGGATCAGAAGAACACCATCAATTGTCTTCAGGTAGCTTTAGGTGCACACTGTGCAGAGGACGCAGTACACTAACTGTAAATACTGTAGCTGCCTGCCTGTGGTATTAATAGGATCAGAACAACAGCAATTGTCTTCAGGAAGCTTTAGGTGCACACTGTGCAGAGGATGCAGTAAACTAACTGTAAATACTGCAGCTGCCTGCCTGTGGTACTAATAGGATCAGAAGAACACCACCAATTTTCTTCAGGTAGCTTTAAGTGCACACTGTGCAGAGGACACAGTACATTAACTGTAAATACTGTATCTGCCTGCCTGTGGTATTAATGGGATCAGAACAACAGCAATTGTCTTCAGGTAGATTTAGGTGCACACTGTGCAGAGGACGCAGTACACTAACTGTAAATACTGCAGCTGCCTGCCTGTGGTACTATTAGGATCAGAAGAACACCACCAATTTTCTTCAGGTAGCTTTAGGTGCACACTGTGCAGAGGACACAGCACACTAACTGTAAATACTGTAGCTGCCTGCCTGTGGTATTAATATGATCAGAACAACAACAATTGTCTTCAGGTAGCTTTAGGTGCACACTGTGCAGAGGACACAGTACGGATCAGGTCTGCCCTTTCTGTTTTTCAGGTGAACCCAATCGGACCCTCCATTTTCCTCTATAGGCAGTTGGATGTAAAAGGACTTATGTCTGTTTACAGCTGACTACCTCAGATCAGGTAAAAACAAATAAGAAGGGGTTCCGTTCCTCTGCATCTGGTCAGATCAGATCAGAGGGCAGTCGGGTGTAAACAGACATCCGGTCTGTTTACATCTGACTGCCCATAAAACAGAACAGGCTGTGTCTGTTCCGCTCAGCCGGCTTATGTGAAAGGGGCTGGAATTGGCTTCTTTTTTATGTGATGAACCTTTGGCATAGTTTATTGATATCTGCTCCATAAAAATCTTCAGTGTGACCTGCCTGGCACCATACAACCTTCCTTCCAAATCTTCCTATTGTACCTAGCATTGTATTCCCCAAATATATGTGGCTTGGCCTCCACTAGTTGTAAACAGGCTTACTATTGAAGTCAATGGAATTTTGGGAGATAGTATGTGCATAGTAAAGTAAAGATAGTAAAGAGAGAAGTAAAGAGAGAAGTAAAGGTAAGCCTCTTATCCTTTAAGCAAGATGTCTTTTTTTATTCCAATAATAGAAAGTTTCACCGATCAATAACTTTCTAAAGCCAGTCAACAACAATATAAACTTTTTCTTTACTGAGACACGGAATGAATCAACAGTAAAAAACAGCTGCTTTTATGCCTTAAACTGCAACTGATAGTTTGAACCACTGACTTGATATCCTCATGACTTAGTATAGTAGTATAGCAGTTATATTTTTCATTTATGCTACATTATACATAGAGTACTGTGCAAAAATGTTATGCAGGTGTGAAGAAATGTTGTCAAGTAATAATGCTTTCAAAAATATATATTTTTATATAAATATATTCTTCTTATTATTTTTTTTAAGTTTGCAAAATGCTAATTTAGCGAACAGAAGAAAAATCTAAATCAAATCAATATTTGGTGTGACTACCCTTTGGCTTAAACCCAGCATAAGTTCTTACACTTGCACACTTTGTACACTTGCACAAAGTCAGGGATTTTGTAGGATTAGAGTCAGGTGTATGAATAACCAATTATACCAAGCAGGTGCTCATGATCATCAATTTCATATGTAGGTTGAAACACAGTCATTAGCTGAAACAGAAACAGCTGTGTAGGAGGCTTCAAACTGAGCGAGGAACAGCCAAACTCTGCTACTAAGGTGAGGTTGTAAAAGACAGTTTCATGTCACAGGTCATACACTATGGCAAGACTGAGCACAACAACAAGACACAATGTAGTTATATTGCATCAGTGAAGATTTTAAAGCAGACTAGGGATTGAAGATGTGCTTTTCAAGCTCTTTTGAAAAAGCACAATGAAACGGGCAACATTGAGGACTGTAGATGCAGTGGTCAGCTAAAGAAACTTACTGCAGCAGATGAAAGACACATCATGCTTACAGTACTTCCCATTGACATAGGAAGATGTCCAGCAGTGCCATCAGCACAGAACTGGCACAAACCAGTGAGACCCAGGTACACCCATCTAATGTCTGGAGAAGTATTGCCAGAAGTGGTCTTAATGGCAGATATGGAAACAAGGCTAAGTGACTTAACTACACATGAAAACATAGGAACTGGGGTGCAGAAAAATGGCAGCAGGTCCTCCTAGACTGATTAGTCGAAATTGTTTATATCTGGCTAAAGCAGGAGGCAGTTTGTTTGCTAAAAGACTGGAGAGCAGTGCAATTATTTACATTAGTTAAAGTTACATAGTAGGCGAGGTTGACAAAAGACACAAGTCCATCTAGTGCAAACTATGTGTGTGATTTTATGTCAGTACTACATTGTATATCCCTGTATGTTGTGGTCGTTCAGGTGCTTATCTAATCGTTTTTTGAAATTATCGATGCTCTCCGCTAAAACTACTGCCTGTGGAAGTGAATTGCACATCCTTACCGCTCTTATGCCGCATACACACAGTCGGATTTTCTGATGGGAAATGTTGGATGTGAGCTTGTTGGCTGAAAGTCCGACCGTGTGTATGCTCGATCGAACATTTGTTGTCGGACTTTCCACCAACAATTGTTGGCTAGCAGGTTCTTAAATTTTCCGCCAACAAAACTTTGTTGTCGGACTTTACGATCGTGTGTACACAAGTCCGTCGCACAAAAGTTCACGCATGCTCAAAATCAAGTACGAGCCGGAAGTGCTCGGTCTTGTAAAACTAGTGCTCGTAATGGAGATATCATATTCGTCACGCAGCAAATTATGAAATCTTGAAAAAGCAGCGCATTCTCTTCTTCTTTATAATGTTATAATAATGAAGTTGCTTTGCTGCTGATATTCACAGAGTTCTGACAAACATATTTTTTATTATTTCTAGTGATCTCTTGAATAATATTTGTTTTTGTTGTTTTTTTTTCTCGTGATCTCCAGAATAATCTTTTTTTTTCTTTCCTTGTGATCTCCAGAATACTCTTTTTTTTTCTCATGATCTCCAGAATAATCTTTTTTTTTTTCTTTTTTTTCTAGTGATCTCCATAATTTTAATTTTCATTTTGTGTGTCAAGCTACCACAACACCATTAATATCTTGTATTTTTTAACCTCAAAGATTTTTGAAAAATCTCAAAGAATTTTGAAATGGTGAAGTCTTTGTACCCCAGGGCAGACATCAATTATTTGACTGTCAAAATTGGTAACCTGAGGAGTCCAATTAATAGGGAGCACAATACGGTCCAGGGCTCAGAGAGATCGGGAGCAGCATCAGATGACATATATGTCCCTAGGCTGTGGTCTTACAACAGCCTGTGTTTTTTGCCAGACCACACCAAACCCAGGCCATCACTCTCAACACTTCCTTCCACGCTTCCTTCCATGCTGCTGTGGTGGGTTGGGTGGCTGTGGTGTTGGTGTGTTGCTGGAGGTGGTGGAAGAGTATGGTCCAACTCACAGAGGTGGGTTTGAGTTGTAAGTTTGCCCCTCGTCCCCTTGTTTAGGGCCTTCAGAATAATTTCTTCACAGATCGTGCGTTGGCCCTCCTCCATATGTTCTAGTTTGCTTGCAGTGACACATCCAAATGCCTAGTGGCCACCAGGAGTTGTGTTAATGCTGCATTAGCCTGTTTTAAGAAAGAAGCCTCCTCAAGATTCCTTGCCTCTCTGGTCCTTTTGGTTGGAGGGCGGAGGGGAGGAACCTGGGATTCCGTCAGGCTGCTTGCCACGGCCTCCTCCTGGCTGAGACTTTCCTGTGTATGAAAATGGTACATAGTTTGAAGTTTTTGGTCATCAATCACACACAATTTTGAGCTCATGACTGGTGCAAATTGAATGTTAACAAATAGAAGAGACTATCATTCTGACTCCAGCATTTTTCATTCTTGTCCCAATCATTTTTGGCAACTACTGTCTATTGATATGTAAACCACTTTGTTAAATCTGAAATTAGTGATCAATAACATCTAGTTAACATCATTCAATTTTTGACAAGAAATATGTTCAACAATGCTATACCTGGTTCAAGCTGGGCTCCTCCACATCTTCTTCCTGGGTGGAAGGCCCGGGTTGGACTTCAGGAGCCTCAGCTGATGTGGAAGGAAGTGTTGAAGGAAGTGTTGATAGCGATGGCCTGGGTTCCGATTGGTCGGACAAAAAAACACAGGCTGACGTAGTACCACAGCCTGGGGACATATATGTCATCTGCTGCTGCTCCGGATCTTATGGAATCCTGGACCTTCTTGCGCTTCCTATTATATGTGCTCCTCAGGCTACCAATTCTGGTCTTCAGATAGTTGATGTCTGCCGTTGGATACACAGGCTTCACCAATTCCAACAGTTTATCCAGCGCTGCCTTCCTCTTTTGCTTGTTTGAATAGTCCCTGTATTGGACTTGCCAGAGACATGGCACCTCCCTGTACTTGTCTATGGAGTTTGGCAGGAACTCAGGGGCTGTGAATTTGTCAACCATTTTATCTGCAAGACACAACACAAGACAAACCCTACTGTCAGGCTAAACTCCCCTAATCTTGTCCCAATGTAGGCCTTAAACTATAAGCAGTATAGGCCACTAACTACTGATGCCCCAAGTTACAATTGTACCTTCATTTGAACGATTGGTGCTAACGATCCTCCATCCTCCACTCACAGATCGTACGTACGTCACCCGCGTGTTCTGCTTTATATACATGCTTTATATATGCGTGAAACTCTGCCCCTGTCCTTCCTTCTAGTATATTCCCCACCTATTCTCTTTCGGGGCAGAGGGAGAGCACATGGCGGAGACACAACGGGTGCCTGCAGGGAGCAGCAATGATGAGGAAAGCCTGGAGCAAGGCAGTTCCAGATCCAGGAGGAGATATAAGTCCTCAAATATGTCCTTTGAAGAGATGGTGGAGATGGTGGACATCTTGAAGAGGACAGACTATGATGGGAATCATGGACCGTACAGAAACCCAAATGTGAGCAAGGCCAAGATCATGACTAAAGTTGTGAGAAGTCTGCACAGGATATCTGGGATACTATGATCCAAGGAGCAATTGAGGAAACGTTGGTCCTACCTGAAATTGAGGGATCAGGATCAGTATAGAAGGATCAGGAAAGTGATGCAAAAAAGTAAGTATTTGTCGTGTGCTGTTATTACTATTATTACTTTCATGCTGGTCCATATGCTTTTCTTTACTTTTTTTTAACATTCAATTTTTTATTTAGTTATCAGAACATAAAATAACAAATAAAGACATTAAGAAAAGTATAACAGGATTCACACTATTACAGTTACATAGTATAGCGAATGCATTTTTGATAAATACATTAAGTCAGTATAATAATCATGAATAATCCTTCAAATTCATATCTTTAATTCATTTTCTAGCTAGTAAACCTCCAAGAATAAACCTATTCACCCCTAGGGGAGCAAACTGTGAACAGGTCTATTCTAACTTGAATAAACAAAAGAGAGCAGGATGTCATCTAGTAAATCAATGTATTCTAGCGAGTCAAACCAATCAGGAAATGAAAGCAGCATAAGTCTCTACAAGGAATAAGTGATACCAACAGGCTCCCTAGTGGTAATTAAGATTGAGCATACAAGTCTTTTAGTACTGTAGATGCTTTAGGATGTATGATCCATACATACCAGTGCTTCTTAAAGTGAATTACGTTATAATTTTTAAGTGCTAACAGTAATTCATAGTACGCCTGGGTGTTGACTCTAAGAATGACATCACACAGGTTAGGGGCCTCAATTGATTTCCACATTTTCGTTATGGTAAGTCTAGCTGCTATAAGAATATTTGCCACTAATATTCTGTATTGAAATGGGAAAGTGTCAAGGTTGATACCTAAAAGGGCCATAGCAGGTGATAGTTTTATCAAGTTGCCTGTGAGAGAGGCAATAAAGGTGGATATCGAGTTCCAGAAACTGGTCAGATTTTTACAACTCCATAAAATGTGGAATAAGGAACCAACTTGATCCGTACAACGCCAGCATAGTGGTGATGTAGATGGATATATTTTAGCTAATTTGTAAGGAGTTAGGCACCATCTATTCAATATTTTCTGAGAGTTGTCCCAATGCTCTAAGCAGGATGTTGCAGTTTGGTTTATTCTCATAGCATTGTACCAACATTTGTCCGAAAAGGATTGTCTTAAATCTTTTTCCCATTTATACATATTAGGGTTTTTCTCATATTTAGGATACTGAGAAAAAACTTTATAGAAGAAAGCTATACTTTTATATTTTACAGGTTTGTTAATGGTGCGGTGTGACCAAATTAAAGATGGAATTTCAAAATCTTGATGTGGATTAAAGCTTTGCAGATGATTAAGCTTATTTAACTTATCATCAATCGTGGCTTTGTATCCTGAGGGAAGGTGTACGTAAAAGTTAAAGCCCTTAGCAATCCATTTGTTCATCGAGAGTCGGCCTCTACAGTTGTCAAGGGCTCTGAGTGGTATAGGTATCTTTTGTAAATGCCCTAGAGCATGGAAGTTTGAGACAAGAAACTTCCATGCTAACAGGGTAGCTTTAATGGAAAGCAGTTTAGGAACTATGACCTTAGAGAATATCATGTAAGCCACTGACAGGGCAAATAAATCATTTCCCTTGGTGATTTCTCTTTCAATGGATAACCACAGCTTATCGTCATTTGGGAAGAACCAGTATTTCATTTGATCCAAAAGTGTTGCGTAGTAGTATTTATGCATATCAAGTAAGTTCATACTCCCTTTGTTTTTAGAAGATGTTAAAATAGAGAAAGCTACCCTTGGTTTTTTGTTATTCCAGACCAACGAAGATGCATCCCAATTATGATTATATTTTTCTTTGAGGATAGTAGAGGTATCCTTAGATATATTCATAGGTAGGGCAAAGCTTTTCCTATTGTTAATTTTGTAATAAGATACTTTACTAAAGGAGTTAAGTATTAATTGTAGCACATGCAGGGATTTGTTGGGACTAGTTAAAGATAGAATGATGTCATCAGCAAATAGCCCAATATCTATGTATTCTATCACCTATCTTTATCCCTAAAATATTTTCATTGGACCTAATGGTTTCCGCTAAGGGTTCAATTACCAAAGAAAATATAATGGGTGAGAGTGGGCAACCCTGTCTGGTGCCATTCGTGAGGTTAAAAGTCTTAGACAACATTCCCGAGGTGGAAACTTTTGCTGATGGTTGTGTATAAAGTAGCATAATTGCTTCATGGATAAATCCTGAAAATCCAAACGTCTCAAGAGTCTTGGATATATAGTTCCAATGCACTCTATCGAATGCCTTCTCTGCGTCCAGACCTAGGAGCAGAGAAGGCGTTTGTGTGTTCTCAACGTAGTTAATCAAATTGATCATCCTTCTCGTGCTGTCCGGGGCTTGATGACCCTTAACAAAGCCTACTTGGTCAGAGTCGACTAGGTAAGGGGTAATTTCTAACAAACGATTGGCCAATATTTTGGCATAAATTTTAATGTCCGAATTGAGCAATGAGATTGGTCGATAGTTTAAGGGAGATGTCAAGTCTGGGTCAGATTTCGGGAGAGTAATTATTACCACTTCTAATAGTTCTTTTGGGCAACATTTGGCTGTAGCTATGCAATTAAACAGGTTTGTTAAGTGCAGAGCTAAAATATTAATGAATGTTTTGTAATATTCGTTGGATAGACCGTCATTACCTGGCGATTTATGCAGCGGAAGGTCTTTTATAACTTTCTGGGTTTCCATTAACGATATGGGTTGATTTAGTGCGTCAAGTGTATTAGAGCCAATTTTGGGTAAGTTCACTTTGTCTAAGAATACTGTATATGTCTTTTAACGTTGGTTGGATAGTATCCTTGTCATTTTTTAAGTTGTATAAATCTCCATAATAATCTGAGAAAGCATCTGCTATTTCTTGTGGGTTTATTAAAGCTTTCCCAGATTTATGATGAATTAGTCTATCAATTTTTTGTGTTCTTTGGCGGTGACGTAGTACAGAAGCCATCAATTTGCCTGCCCTATTATTTTGGGAGTAATAATTAAATTTCAGTCGTTTGAGGTATTTGTCATGGTTAGTTAATAAAGTTGTCCTAAGCTCATTCCTTTTGTTGTTGAGTTTTTGTAATAAGTTAGAATTTTCTGGAGACTGCTTATGTTCTTTTTCAAGACTAGATATATCTTTTAAAAGTGTATCAAAAATTTTAGCCTCTCTTTTTTATCCCTAGATGCCATCTGGATAAGGATACCCCTAATAAAAGCTTTGTGTGTACACCAAAGATTTGTAGTGGATGTAGAGCCATTATCATTAAAACCAAAGAATTCTGTCAATTTGTTCTTCATTGCAGACACGTATCTCTCTTGAGAGAAAAGAAATTCTTCCAAAGGGTTGATGTTAGGCCTTGTTGGCCTGTCATAATAGATAAAGTGATTGGTGAATGGTCCGACCAAGTGATATTATGAATTTGTGCATCTGAAATTTTTTGTAAGAGCATTTTGTCTGCAATGAAGAAATCAATTCTGGAATACGTTTAATGTACATTAGAGAAAAATGTGTAGTTTTTTTCAGTAGTATGTAAACACCTCCATGGATCATATAAATCTTCCTCAGCGAAAATATTACCAAGACTCAATCTATTTGTGCGGTCTCTTTTAGTAGTATCTACATTTGGATCCATTGGGGCATTAAAATCTCTGCAGATGATAATATGCCCTTTCTGTATTTTCCGTACCTTTCTCAACAGCTTACGTATGAATTTTTGTTGATGCTTGTTAGGAGAGTAAATGTTGGCTATTGTGTAAGTAACATTGTCTATAATAGCAACTAGAATTATATTTTGACCATGGTCGTCTATTACTGAGTCCAAAAGGTGGAATGAGACTGTCCCTTTGATTGCCATTATAGCACCTTTCTTCTTCTTGAGGTTGTTAGAGCAGAAGATATGTGGGAAAAGAGGATGCGAAAAATTAGGTACTTTATCTTTCGCAAAATGCGACTCTTGTACACATATGATGTCACTCTGAAGTTTGATAGCATCAGTCCAGAGAGCTTTTCTTTTATGAGGACTGTTAAGCCCGTTAGTGTTCAGAAAATTTTTTTTAAGTTGCCACATTTTTTAAGGTGTTGATGGTAAGTAGCAGCGACATCCTATTGTGGATAAGCCAAGATATATAATGATTATGTTCCTGAGTGGAGAGACCAACCTTGAAGGAAATAAGATAGATTCTCATAGAACGTATGAGTAATTTTGAAATCCCGTTAGAAAAAAATATAAGGAAACAAACATAGAAACAATCATAAAAATTCAGAACGTTGAAGAAAAACTTTGAGTCGCCATGCAACTGTAGGGTGCACCAATGTGCACTTATAGATAGGGGGAAATTTACCATTTCCTTCCGGGGTAAAAGTTTCCCTGAGAACAGATAGGTTTGAGGGTTTAGCAATATAAGCAGTTAACTGTAGTAATCCAGTGAGTTTAGGCATGACAAAGTCGCTTTTCTTGTGCAATTTATACTGCAAATTATTCGCTCTGAGAGTTGTCTTCATCCATAGGGAGCAATCCCCATTTCCCCAACAACTTCAGGCCGTCATCCAGTGTATGGATATTGTAGGAAACATCATTACGATCAACGATCAATTTGGTTGGGAAACCCCATCTATATTTGAGATTATGAGTACGGAGTAACTTAGTAATGGAATTCAGGTTTTTCTATGCCAATAAAGTTGCTTGTGAAAGGTCTGAGTAGAAAAAAATACCTGCATATGGATCAGGTAGTGGGACATGTTGTCGTGCGCTTTGCATCAGGAGATCTTTAATATGATAGAAATGAATTCTCGCAATAACATCTCTGGGGAGTTTTTCTGGTATATGCAAAGGTTTTGGCAATCGATGAGCCCTGTCAATTGTGAGTTCCTGATGCGGGATTTTGGGGAGTAGGTCAGACATAATTTTTTTCAAAAATCCCTGTAATTCAGTATTTTTGACAGTTTCTGGGATCCCTCTGAATTTTATATTATTGCGTCTAGATCTGTCCTCGATTTCTGACACTTTCAACTTAAGTTGCCTCAATTCTTCTATTAGCTCAAAATGGGAGTCTACCAATTCATTATGCACGTCAGCGACATCCTCCATTTTGTTTTCCATGTCATCAATTCTTACTCCTATACCTTCTATTGCCACATTAGTTTTGTGCATATATGACTGCATATCTTGTTGAATCGCTCCTCTTAGGGACAGAAGCATTTCTTTGATATCTGTATCAAGTATAGGCTGTCCAGATGTGGGGAAGGCAAGCAGTTTATCAGCACAGGGATTATTTACAGGTGGCTGGTCATAATCAGGCAGTGAACTACTGGCATGTTCATCTGAGGGGGAAATCCTCACTCTTTGTCTCTGAGGTCCAATAATTTCCTCCCCCATGTCAGGGTCAGACACATATCTGCCGTTTTCAGTGTTACCAAGCTCACTGTCTCTGTCACTGAGGCGTGCTGGCTGCTGTTCAGCCCTAGAGTGCTGAGGTAAAGCTGTGCCATTTTTCCTCACAGAATCACTATAGTGATTCTTAAATGACCCCAATTTCCTGGGTCCTCCGCGGTCTTTCCTTTTCCCCATTGTGACACGCTATTACTCCAGATATTCTAGTATCTTTTTGTGTCCTCAATACCTCTTTTAGTTGCCGTATGTCACTTCAGGGAAAGTCAGTGCTGCAGAGCTCAGCTAGATAGCAGCCATCTTCCTCCACTGCCGGCCCGCTTTTCTTTACTTTTGTACAGTTTAAAATGCCAAGTTTGAGGTTCATGGACACAGTAATTGTTCGTATTAAACATCGTTCGTTCGACCACTAATACACCATTTTTGGCAGATGCAGGTTAAGTACATTTTTTCCTGCCTATTTTGATTAAAAGAAGTTTATTACATTGTTGTCTAGATGTGTTTGAACCTATAATGAAATGACAACTTGATTCAGTGTAAGGAGAGGACACTCAGCAGCTGTTTACACATCTGGACGCAGGAGCACTAGTGTGGGACACCATAACAACCTTTTAAGGGTGTCCCACGCAGGTGCTCCAGTGGATACTAGGGGTCTCTCCATGTGTGAAACTTGCACAAAGCAGGTAAGTATTCCAGCTTTTGAAAGGTAACTCTGCCAAAACAGACAATTTTTCATATTACATAGCAATGTTTCATATTGTAGGAAAAATATGTGGCGCTATTCTACCCTCCTGTACCACACTGCAGAGAGTAAATAAACTACTAAAGTAACAATCAGTTTGTCTAAAGTCCTTCTACTTCAGATAGCAGATGTATAGCAATGTATACCTGGGAAACAACTCCAGTTGCTATCTGAATAATAGTAACACAATACACCAATTGATAAAAATACACAATGTTTCATATTACTATTTCGAGCCTCAAATATCTGTGTGCTAAGTATACCTTTTTTGTATTCACATAGGGGAGAAAAGAATCATGACATCTGAGGACACCAGTAACCCCACTCCTCCTGAAGAAGGGGAACTCAGCACACAACCTGAGGATGTGGATGAAGAACCTGAGGATGTGGATGCAGAGGTTCAGGAAGTGGTCGAAATGGTGTCGACAACAGGTCAATGTCTGAGACCACAGCTTCAGGTAATAGATGGATGCCTGCATATTTATAATACATGGTGTGTTTTTTTATTTTGGTGATGGTGATGTGGATGTTGTGGAAGAAGAAACTCACTTCAACAGTGCAAGGGCACAAGTACTCATCAGTGAGATCATGGTGTGCAATCGGGATTTAGAAAAGCTCAAGCAAAATATCAATGATGTTCAAAAAAGCCTGGGCAACATCACTGATGTTTTAGACAAAATCTAAACCCCAAAAAAATGTAAATTTTGTTTTTATGGTTGTTTGTTTTTTAAAAGTTTTAAAGTAATTGCAAAGCCAAATTTTGAATATGCACACAGTGTGTCAACATGTGCTATTACACGGGGAGAGGGTGGGGATCTGGGGGACCCCTTGTTAAAGGGGGCTTCCAGATTCCGATAAGCCCCCCACCTGCAGACCCCCGCAACCACCGGCCAGGGTTGTGGGGATGAGGCCTTTGTCCTCATCAACATGTGGACAAGGTGTTTTGGGGGGCTACCCCAAAGCACCCTCCCAATGTTGAGGGCATGTGGCCTGGTACGGTTCAGGGGGGGCACTCTCTCGCTCCCCCCTCTTTTCCTGCGGCCTGCCAGGTTGCGTGCTCGGATAAGGGTCTGGTATGGATTTTTGGGGGGACCCCACGCTGTTTTTTTTAAAATTTTGGTGCAGGGTTCCCCTTAATATCCATACCAGACCTGAAGGGCCTGGTATGGAATTTAGGGGGACCCCACACATCACTTTTTTTTTTTAATTTTGGCCGGGGTTCCCCTTAATATCCAGACCAGACTTGAAGGGCCTGGTAAGGAATTTAGGGGGACCCCCACGTCATTTTTTTTTTAAATTTTGGTTCGGGTTCCCCTGTGGAGAATTTCCATGCCGTTTTTATCAATGAACTTCTATGTGTATTGTCGGACCGGCAATGCATTAATAGCCACGAGTAGTTTTAAATGACTTTTTTTCCTTTGAAATGTCATTTTGCTGGCAGACTGTTCTAAAGACGGGAAACATGCGCCCCTTTACAGGCATACTATAGACACCCCCAGGTACAAAATTTAAAGGGATATTACACTTTTGTTGTTTCACTTTAAGCATTATTAAAATCACTGCTCCCGAAAAAACGGCCGTTTTTAAAACTTTTTTTTGCATTGATGCATGTCCCCTGGGGCAGGACCCAGGTCCCCAAACACTTTTTATGACAATAACTTGCATATAAGCCTTTAACATTAGCACTTTTGATTTCTCCCATAGACTTTTAAAGGGTGTACCGCAGCATTCGAATTTGCTGCGAACACCCCAAATTGTTCGCTGTTTGGCGAACTTGCGAACAGCCCATGTTCGAGTCAAACATGAGTTCAACTCAAACTCGAAGCTCATCCCTAGTGTTTAGTAGACTCACAGCACAACATAATAGCTGAAGAAGAGATTGTCACTTTATGTATCAAATAAGTTACGTTTGCACTATTGAAGAAAATGGCCAAAAATAAAAGGCCATTGGAAAAGCTAGAAGACAGATAA
Source organism: Aquarana catesbeiana (assembly GCF_042186555.1). Classification (NCBI taxonomy): domain Eukaryota; kingdom Metazoa; phylum Chordata; class Amphibia; order Anura; family Ranidae; genus Aquarana; species Aquarana catesbeiana. The sequence goes on along the minus strand of NC_133325.1, from coordinate 417,294,259 downwards.
GAAACACAAGCAGTAAATCAAATTAAATATGAGTTTAGTTTTCCCAAAAAAATATTTTAAACAGCTTCCAGATTTTCTGGTAAATCAATTGCCCCCCTACCCACATAGCTTTGCCGTACTTTGCGGGCGCTTTGGGGGAGAAAGCCAGGACGGCCACTTTCAAGTGCCGTCATTGTTTGTGCTGGTGAAAAGTCAGCCTCAGTCGCAACTGAGGCCAGATAGTTGGCTTGCATTCTTCCACAGGAAATTTTGAAGAATACAGCAGCTTAAAATTATGTGGTTGAGTTTGTATTCGGCCATGTTGATGGCCGTTTGGAAAAGCCGGGACCGTCTGGCCATTATGCCAAAGGCATTCTCGACCACTCTTCTGGCATGGGCCAGCCGGTAATTAAAAACCCTCTGTTCCGGGGTCAGGGTCCTCATGGAGAACGGCCTTATCAGATGGTCCCCCAGCACAAAGGTCTCATCCGCCACAAAAACAAACTGGAGGCCCGCCATGTTATCTGCTGGAGGTGACAACCCCAAGCTGCCATTCTGGAGATGCCTGTAAAATTCCGTCTGTGCGATCGCTCCTCCATCAGACATATAGCCATTCTTCCCTACGTCCAGATATAAGAACTCATAATTCGCCATCACCACCACCAACAACACAATACTATTGTACCCCTTATAATTAAAGTAGCATGACCCCGAGTTGGGTGATTGGACGATCCGGGCATGCTTCCCATCTATCGCACCACGTAGTTAGGAAAGTCCCACTGCTGGTGGAATTGGGAGGCCACAGTCTGCCATTCCTGTGGCTTAGAAGGAAACTGTGGAGTCAAACAAGAAAAAAAATAGTACTTTTGCACATAACAATGCAAGCAGATTAGACACAAACATTCTTGGCCAACATAAGTATAACATTTATTGAAATGAGTATTTAAAGACAAAAGTATAAGGCCCACTTATCAGATTCCTCACCCCCTCTGATGGCCCATTGCAAAAATTTGAGGATGGGGGAGGGGGGGTATGTTTTGGACAGGTAACCCTCTCCACTTCATTGAGAGCTGAATGCTTAAATAATGTGTGTTACTTTGGCCAGCCCCTCCTTACTTACACTATTGGCAGCTCACTGGACAGGTAAGAAGTGTCATAATCCAAAAATATGAATACACACTGTACAAATTGAAGCACATTTTTACATTCTGCAATTACCTATTAAGATAATAGGAGAACAAAACTTTAAACAGTACCATTTGAAAGTATTCAGGCAGGCACTTGCACTACATGCTTTGGTGAATTCATCCATAAATACGAACACAAAAGAGGTAGGTATAGTGTGTGTGGGTTTGGCAAAGTCAGCAGATAGAGTATTGGTATTGGTTGACTTAGCGGTTGGGGGAGGGAGGGTTCCAAATGAGTTTTGGCCCCCCAAAAGAGCCTCTTGCACTCTGCCTGAATTTAAGAACAACAATAACATTTGGACACTTTTTAGGGTGTGTTTAGGGTAAGCACTACAATGGAGCTGACAAAATACATTGTTAAGTGACTAGGCTAGGTGTTTATGGGCCCAGGATAGCATGCTAATAATGACTCCCAGAGCCTGGGGGAGATCCCAGTGGTGAACTTGATGTTGCGGAGACTTCTTTCCGCAAGTACCGCAAGGTGGCGATGAGCCTTTGTTCGGGAGTGATGGCTTGCCGCATGCAGGTGTTCTGCTTCGTAATATAAGGGGACAGCAAAGCCAAGAGACGGTGAAAGACGGGGTCCGTCATCCAGAGATAATTCCTGAAATCATCAGGATTATTCTCCTGGAGCTCCCGCAACAAAGGCATATGAGAGAATTGGTCAAGATTAAGCAACCAATTCTTGGTCCAAGAACTCCTCCTCCCCCTGTTTATGGACTGGACTTGGGTCAAAGCAATAACTCCAACACCAAGCCCAACAACAGCACAAACTCTACCATGAGTACGTAACTGCAACATGGCTAGAAAATGAACGGCTGCTCAGAACGAACTGACAGAACGCACTGAAAATCAGAAAGGACCTGAGAAGAACGAGCTGAAAATCAGAAACGAGCGGACAAGAACGCACTGAAAATCGGAAGCAAACTAAAATAGAATGCACTGAGAGACAGGAACAAACTGACAACACGCACTGAAGAACAGATACGAACCGACAAGCACAAACTGAAAAGCAGAAACGAACTGAAAAGCACGAAGCTGAAAAGTGTTAATCGTCTCTCACCAAACTTCTACTAACATGAGATAAACACGAGATTAGCAGAAGGAGCCCAAAGGGTGGCGCACCGGCTACTGAACTTCCTTTTTATTGGCTTGTCATACGTCTTGTACGTTCCCACGTTCGTAATTGTTGGCCAACATTTGTGTGACTGTGTGTATGCAAGACAAGTTGGAGCCAACAACCTTCGAACGAAAATCCACGGTTTTGTTGTTGGAAAGTCCGATCGTGTGTACGAGGCATTACAGTAAAGAACCCTCTACGCAGTTTAAGGTTAAGTAGAGTGGGAGAATTTTTGTTTTATCTCTGGAGTTAATCCCCTTTTTAATACATGCCAATATTCTGTTTGCTTTGCTTGCAGCGGCTTGGCATTGGATGCCATTGCTGAGCCTGTCATCTACTAATATCCCCAAGTCCTTTTCCATCCTAGATTCCCCCAGAGGTTTTCCCCCCAGTGAGTAGATTGCATTCCTATTTTTGCCAACCAAATGCATTATTTTACATTTTTCCACATTAAACCTCATTTCCCATGTAGTTGCCCACCCCATTAATTTGTTCAGATCTTCTTGCAAAGTTTCCACATACTGCGGAGACGTTATTGCCCTGCTTAGCTTAGTATCGTCCGCAAATACAGAGATTGTTTATCCCATCCTCCAGGTCATTTATGAATAAATTAAATAGGATTGCTCCCAGGACAGAACTCTAGGGGACCCCCCTTTCTACTCCTGCCCATTCTGAGTACTCCCCATTTATCACTACCCTTTGAACTCGTCCCTTTAGCCAATTTTCAATCCATGTACTCACCCTATGGTCCATGCCAAATGACCTTACTTTGTACAGTAAACGTTTATGGGGAACTGTATCAAATGCTTTTGCAAAATCCAGATACACCACATCTACGGGCCTTCCTTTATCTAGATGGCAGCTCACCTCCTCGTAGAGGGTTAATAGATTGGTTTGGCAAGAACGATTCCTCATGAATCCGCGCTACTTATAATGATACCGTTGTCATTACTAAAATCTTGTATACAGTCCCTTATCTTCCCCTCCAAGAGCTTGCATACAATTGATGTTAGGCTAACTGGTCTGTAATTCCCAGGGATGTATCTTGGCACCTTTTTTTAATAAAGGTGCTACATTGGCTTTTCTCCAATCAGCTGATACCATTCTAGTCAGTAGACTGTTCGTAAAAATTAGGAACAATGGGCTGGCAATTACTTGACTGAGTTCCTTAAGGACCCTCGGGTGCAAGCCATCTGGCTCCGGTGACTTATTAATGTTAAGTTTTTCAAGTCTACAGTATCTCACAAAAGTGAGTACACCCCTCACATTTTTGTAAATATTTTATTATATCTTTTCATGTGACAACACTGAAGAAATTACAGTTTTCTACAATGTAAAGTACTGAGTGTACAGCTTGTATAACAGTGTAAATTTGCTTTCCCCTCAAAATAACTCAACACACAGCCATTAATGTCTAAACCGCTTGCAACAAAAGTGAGTACACCCCTAAGTGAAAATGTCCAAATTGGGCCCAAAGTGCCCATATTCTGTGTGGCCACCATTATTTCCAGCACTGCCGTAACCCTCTTAGGCATGGAGTTCACCAGAGCTTCACAGGTTGCCACTGGAGTCCTCTTCCACTCCTAGATGATGAAATCATAGAGCTGGTGGATATTAGAGACCTTGCGCTCCTCCACCTTCTGTTTGAGGATGCCCCACAGATGCTCAATAGGGTTTAAGTCTGGAGACATGCTTGGCCAGTCCATCACCTTTATCCTCAGCTTCTTTAGCAAGGCAGTGGTCGTCTTGGATGTGTGTTTGGGGTCATTCTCATGTTGGAATACTGCCCTGCGGCCCAGTCTCTGAAGGAAGGGGATCATGCTCTGCTTCAGTATGTCACAGTACATGTTGGCATTCATGGTTCCCTCAATGAACTGTAGCACTCCAATGCCGGCAGCACTCATGCAGCCCCAGACCATGACACTCCCATCACCATGCTTGACTGTAGGCAAGACACACTTGTCTTTGTACTCCTCACCTGGTTGCCGCCACACACGCTTGACAGCATCTAAACCAAATACGTTTATCTTGGTCTCATCAGACCACAGAACATGGTTCTGGTAATCCATGTCCTTAGTCTGCTTGTCTTCAGCAAACTGTTTGCAGGCTTTTTGTGCATCATCTTTAGAAGAGGCTTCCTTCTGGGACTACAGCCATGCAGACCAATTTGATGCAGCGTATATTCTGAGCACTGACATGCTGACCCGCCACCCCTTCAACCTCTGCGGCAATGCTGGCAGCACTCATATGTCTATTTCCCAAAGACAACCTCTGGATATGATGCTGAGCATGTGCACTCAACTTCTTTGGTCGACCGCGCGGTGCCTGTTCTGAGTGGAACCTGTCCTGTAAACCGCTGTATGGTCTTTGCCACCATGCTGCAGCTCAGTTTCAGGGTCTTGGCAATCTTCTTATAGCCTAGGCCGTCTTTATGTAGAGCAACAATTCTTTTTTTTCAGATCCTCAGAGAGTTCTTTAACATGAGGTGCCATGTTGTACATCCAGTGACCAGTTTGAGAGAGTGAGAGCAATAACACCAAGCTTAACACACCTGCTCAACATTCACACCTGAGACCGTGTAACACGAATGAGTCACATGACATCGGGGAGGGAAAATGGCTAATTGTGCCCAATGTGGAAATTTTCACTTAGGGTGTACTCACTTTTGTTGCCAGCGGTTTAGACATTAATGGCTGTCCGTTGTACAAGTTGTACACTCACAACTTTACATTGTAGCAAAGTGTCATTTCTTCAGTGTTGTCACATCAAAAGATATAATAAAATATTTACAAAAATGTGAGGGGTGTACTCACTTTTGTGAGATATTGTATGTTCCACGCTGACTATCTCTACCTCTGGACCCTCCCCCCATCACCTATATTAAAAGCCCCTCTAACTTGTCAGCCATCTTCACTCCCAGCAGATCTGCACCCTCCTCATTTAGGTTCAGTCTGTCCCATCTATAGAGCTGGTGACTAGGGATGAGCTTTGAGTTCGACTCGAACATTGCATGTTCAACCGTTTGTCGAATTGCAAATGATATGGGCCGTTTGCAGCAAATTCGAGTGGTGTGTCATGGCCCATAATTCACTGCAGCATCACTGTGCATTGCTGGCTGATGATTGGCCAAGCATACACTATGACCCGCATGCTTGGCCAATCACAGCACCGTCTGTACAGAGAGCCGTAATTGGCCAAAGCCAGGGTGGCTTTGGTCCATTATGGCTAAGGGGGTTTAGTACACGCCCCACACTATATAAGGCAGCCTGCACGTCGGCCCTGTGTAGTGTGTTCCGGCATTGAGAGAGAGATAGAGAGAGACAGTGTCATTTGATTTAAGTTAGATAGAGTAGGCAGGCAAGTCAGTTAGCTGCACTTACAGTGTATTGTGTATATATATGCATCCTAGGTGTTGTGTATATATATATATATATATATATATATATATATATATATATATACTGTATTCAGTTTAGCTAGATCCGTTCCTGTTATTCTCTTCCTACTGACAGGCAGGCAGGTGTTTTTACACTATTTACAGCTACCTGAAGAAAATTGCTGGTTTTCTTCTGATCCTATTAGTTCTATTAGCTACAGTATTTACAGTTAGTGTAGTGCGTCCTCTGCACAGTGTGCACCTAAAGCTACCTGAAGAAAATTGGTGGTGTTCTTCTGATCCTATTAGTACCGCAGGCAGCTGCAGTATTTACAGTTAGTGTAGTGTGTCCTCTGCACAGTGTGCACCTAAAGCTACCTGAAGAAAATTGGTGGTGTTCTTCTGATCCTATTAGTACCGCAGGCAGCTGCAGTATTTACAGTTAGTGTAGTGCGTCCTCTGCACAGTGTGCACCTAAAGCTACCTGAAGAAAATTGGTGGTGTTCTTCTGATCCTTTTAGTACCGTAGGCAGCTGCAGTATTTACAGTTAGTGTAGTGTGTTCTCTGCACGGTGTGCACCTAAAGCTACCTGAAGACAATTGCTGTTGTTCTGATCCTATTAATACCACAGGCAGGCAGCTGCAGTATTTACAGTTAGTGTAGTGTGTCCACTGCACAGTGTGCACCTAAAGCTACCTGAAGATAATTGCTGTTGTTCTGATCCTATTAGTACCACAGGCAAGCAGCTACAGTATTTACAGTTAGTGTAGTGCATCCTCTGCACAGTGTGCACCTAAAGCTACCTGAAGACGGGGGTGTGGCCGGATGGTGAAGAGAGCAGTCACATAGACACACGGCTCTGGCTCTCAACGACCATCCTGCAGCTATCCTTGTTCCTAAATCCTTGTGGAAGGTATCATTCTGTTCCCCACGGCTGTGGGCACCCACCAGACTGGCTGACATGGTGAAATACGGGCCGCCGCGGCCCTCACACACAGCGGAACAACTGGTGCGGTTCCGGAGGCAAAATGGCGCCGAGACACATGCAGGGCACTCAGACACGCCGCAGCCCTCCTCCTCAGCCATCCAGGACTCTGTAACAGGGGTGAGTGCATCAATTCCTGTTATATTCTGCATACATACAGAACCCCTGCAGACACCAGAATCACAGCAATCTGCTGAGTTTAGCCAGGCTGTGGATTCCCCTCCTGCTGAGCCTACATTATCTACCATTATGCTGGCTATCCAGGATTGCAAGGCCTCCCTCTCCACTCAAATAGCTTCTATCCGTATGGACTTTTCATTATTGAAACAAGATGTCCAGAACCTCAGAGACCGCACAGGGGATGCTGAGGAACGGATTAGTACATTAGAAGATACTGTACACCCCATGTCTGTTACTATACGTGATACTACAAGTGAGATGGCGGCACTATGCGCTAAAATTGACGATTTGGAAAATCGCTCTCACAGGAATAATCTCAGATTTGTGGGATTTCCAGAACGCGCGGAAGGTTCCTATCCTGAAAAGTTTCTTTATTCATGGCTGCGGGACATTTTTGGTAAAGACGCACCCTCATTCTCACATGTTATAGAGTAGGGATGAGCTTCGAGTTCGAGTCGAACTCATGCTCGACTCGAACATTGGCTGTTCGCAAGTTCGCCGAACAGCGAACAATTTGGGGTGTTCGCGGCAAATTCGAATGCGCGGCACACCCTTTAAAAGTCTATGGGAGAAATCAAAAGTGCTAATTTTAAAGGCTAATATGCAAGTTATTGTCATAAAAAGTGTTTGGGGACCCAGGTCCTGCCCCAGGGGACATGGATCAATGCAAAAAAAAGTTTTAAAAACGGCCATTTTTTCAGGAGCAGTGATTTTAATAATGCCTAAAGTCAAACAATAAAAGTGTAATATCCCTTTAAATTTCGTACCTGGGGGGTGTCTATAGTATGCCTGTAAAGGGGCGCATGTTTCCTGTGTTTAGAACAGTCTGACAGCAAAATTACATTTTGAAGGAAAAAACTCATTTAAAACTACCCGCGGCTATTGCATTGCCGACAATACACATAGAAGTTCATTGATAAAAACGGCATGGGAATTCCCCAAAGGGGAACCCCGTACCAAAATTTAAAAAAAAAAATGATGTGGGAGTCCCCCTAAATTCCATACCAGGCCCTTCAGGTCTGGTATGGATATTAAGGGGAACCCCGGCCAAAATTAAAAAAAAAAATTACGTGGGGTTCCCCCTAAATTCCATACCAGACCCTTCAGGTCTGGTATGGATTTTAAGGGGAACCCTGCGCCAAAAAAAAAAAAAAAAAAAACGGCGTGGGGTCCCCCCAAAAATCCATACCAGACCCTTATCCGAGCACGCAACCTGGCAGGCCGCAGGAAAAGAGGGGGGGACGAGAGTGCGCCCCCCCCTCCTGAACCGTACCAGGCCACATGCCCTCAACATTGGGAGGGTGCTTTGGGGTAGCCCCCCAAAACACCTTGTCCCCATGTTGATGAGGACAAGGGCCTCATCCCCACAACCCTGGCCGGTGGTTGTGGGGGTCTGCGGGCGGGGGGCTTATCGGAATCTGGAAGCCCCCTTTAACAAGGGGACCCCCAGATCCCGGCCCCCCCCCTGTGTGAAATGGTAAGGGGGTACAAAAGTACCCCTACCATTTCACTAAAAAACTGTCAAAAATGTTAAAAATGACAAGAGACAGTTTTTGACAATTCCTTTATTTAAATACTTCTTCTTTCTTCTATCTTCCTTCATCTTCTGGTTCTTCTGGTTCTTCTGGCTCTTCTGGTTCTTCCTCCGGCGTTCTCGTCCAGCATCTCCTCCGCGGCGTCTTCTATCTTCTTCTCCTCGGGCCGCTCCGCACCCATGGCATGGGGGGGAGGCTCCCGCTCTTCTCTTCTTCTTTTCTTCTCTTCTTCTCTTCTTCATTTTCTTCTCCGGGCCGCTCCGCACCATGCTGGCATGGAGGGAGGCTCCCGCTGTGTGACGGCGCTCCTCGTCTGACAGTTCTTAAATAACGGGGGGCGGGGCCACCCGGTGACCCCGCCCCCCTCTTACGCACGGTGACTTGACGGGACTTCCCTGTGACGTCACGGGGAATGCCACAGGGAAGTCCCGTCATGTCCCGTGCGTCAGAGGGGGGCGGGGTCACCGGGTGGCCCCGCCCCCCGTTATTTAAGAACTGTCAGACGAGGAGCGCCGCCACACAGCGGGAGCCTCCCTCCATGCCAGCATGGTGCGGAGCGGCCCGGAGAAGAAAATGAAGAAGAGAAGAAGAGAAGAAGAGAAGAAGAGAAGAAGAGAAGAAAAGAAGAAGAGAAGAAGATGAAGAAGATGAAGAGAAGAGCGGGAGCCTCCCCCCATGCCATGGGTGCGGAGCGGCCCGAGGAGAAGAAGATAGAAGACGCCGCGGAGGAGATGCTGGACGAGAACGCCGGAGGAAGAACCAGAAGAGCCAGAAGAACCAGAAGAACCAGAAGATGAAGGAAGATAGAAGAAAGAAGAAGTATTTAAATAAAGGAATTGTCAAAAACTGTCTCTTGTCATTTTTAACATTTTTGACAGTTTTTTAGTGAAATGGTAGGGGTACTTTTGTACCCCCTTACCATTTCACACAGGGGGGGGGCCGGGATCTGGGGGTCCCCTTGTTAAAGGGGGCTTCCAGATTCCGATAAGCCCCCCGCCCGCAGACCCCCACAACCACCGGCCAGGGTTGTGGGGATGAGGCCCTTGTCCTCATCAACATGGGGACAAGGTGTTTTGGGGGGCTACCCCAAAGCACCCTCCCAATGTTGAGGGCATGTGGCCTGGTACGGTTCAGGAGGGGGGGGGCGCACTCTCGTCCCCCCCTCTTTTCCTGCGGCCTGCCAGGTTGCGTGCTCGGATAAGGGTCTGGTATGGATTTTTGGGGGGACCCCACGCCGTTTTTTTTTTTTTTTTTTTGGCGCAGGGTTCCCCTTAAAATCCATACCAGACCTGAAGGGTCTGGTATGGAATTTAGGGGGAACCCCACGTAATTTTTTTTTTTAATTTTGGCCGGGGTTCCCCTTAATATCCATACCAGACCTGAAGGGCCTGGTATGGAATTTAGGGGGACTCCCACATCATTTTTTTTTTTTTAATTTTGGTTCGGGGTTCCCCTTTGGGGAATTCCCATGCCGTTTTTATCAATGAACTTCTATGTGTATTGTCGGCAATGCAATAGCCGCGGGTAGTTTTAAATGGCTTTTTTCCTTCAAAATGTCATTTTGCTGTCAGACTGTTCTAAACACAGGAAACATGCGCCCCTTTACAGGCATACTATAGACATCCCCCAGCTACGAAATTTAAAGGGATATTACACTTTTATTGTTTGACTTTAAGCATTATTAAAATCACTGCTCCTGAAAAAACGGCCGTTTTTAAAAAAATTTTTTGCATTGATCCATGTCCCCTGGGGCAGGACCCAGGTCCCCAAACACTTTTTATGACAATAACTTGCATATTAGCCTTTAAAATTAGCACTTTTGATTATTCATGTTCGTGTCCCATAGACTTTAATGGTGTTCGCGTGTTCGAACGAACTTTTTTCCTGTTCGCATGTTCTGGTGCGAACCGAACAGGGGGGTGTTCGGCTCATCCCTATTATAGAGTGTGCACATCGTACTCCTCCTCGTCCCCCTCCAGTGGGTGCCCCACCACGCTCCATCATAGCACGTATCCTCAATTTTCAAGACAAAGTGGCCATCCTACACCTGGCACGAGAAAAAGGCCCGCTCACATTTAATGGCAATAATATTTCTGTTTATCTGGACTTTTCTGCTGAAGTTCAACGTCAGCGGATCTCCTTCTCAGCAGTGAAGTCTAGATTGCGCACGGAAGGCCTCTCCTACGCCATGCTTTTCCCTGCTAAATTGCGCATTATCCATGATGGCAGGGCTCATTTCTACACCAATCCCAAGGAGGCCAAGAAGTGGCTGAATGATCAATATGGTGCAGCACACAGAAGCAGAGGAGACTGAAGTCACTCTTAACCTGCAAGGAAAGATCTACACCCTGCTATGCAAGCTACAGCGTCAACAGTCTGCATGTCTCTTCAATGCAAATTTTTTTTTTTTTTCTCTTCTCCCCCCCCTCTTGTTCCTGACCTTCATCTCTACAATCCAACCTGCATTAGTACGGTTTACATTTTATGGTAACCTGCATACCAAAACAATCATACCAGAATAATCATCCGGTCAACTTTTTCCACGTGAACACACAGCTCATCTACCCTTCACCAGGACATGTCTACCAGAGGTTGAAAGAAGAGGAAAGAAATTTTTTTTTTCTTTTTCTTCCCTCTTTCCTCGGTCATTAGTTGGGAGCCTCACCAGACCCCACGTTACCCCCTTACCAGCTTGTGGCGTGGCCACGGTACAGTTTTTGACTTGCGCAGTTTCTAGTTAGGAAGGACTTCTAGTTTAGGGATCCAAAGCTTGCTATGTTTGGGATGGCTGAGCGGGGTGGGGGGCACAAAGGTTTAAAGAAAAAGGTGGTTGGGTTTTTTTTTCTTGTTTTCTGTTTCTTGTTTTTTCCTTCTTTTTTTACTTTTTATGTCCTTTTTAACACACCTATACCATTTGCTAATGGAGAGTCATCAAAAGCATATCGGGTTATCACATATAGTGGTTCATTAATACCTCTGTTGTCATTTATATGTCTAATTTTTTTTCTAAAACAAAGAAGGGAAAAATTTTCCTGGTCCATGTTACCTTATCGGCAGACCCACGCACTTTTTGGTCATGTGCTTGTGTGTGCTTCAGGTGGCACGGCCTACCTACTTATATTGATACTAATTCAGAGGTTTACTTATGCATCTTTATTATTATATGTCTTATTATGGCACAACCCCTTAGGATAGTCTCCTGGAACACTAGAGGCCTGAATGCACCTCAGAAAAGATCCTTGTTTTTTTCTGTGTTAAAAAAATGTCACCCTCACATTATTTGCCTCCAGGAGACTCACCTGACAGGTTCTAAGACAAGGGCCCTAAAACGCCCATGGCTATCCAAGTTATATCATGCCACTCATACTAATTACTCAAGAGGTGTATCTATACTCCTGGCTAAATCTCTTCCAGCTGAGTTAATTAGCGTTAAAACAGACCCAGAGGGGAGGTTTATTGTTCTTATATTACGAATTTCTACTATAATCTTCACATTGGTGAACATCTATGTTCCCTCTCCTTTCTCAGTAGAAGTACTCTCTAAATTATCCCTTCACTTACTGAATAGGCCCTCGGGCCCTTTGCTCTATGTAGGGGATTTTAATGCAGTCCTGGACCCAACGGTGGATCGCCTGGGTGGGGGAGGCAGATCTTTCCCCTCCTTTGTAGACTGGGCCCAGGTCCATGGTCTGACCGAGGTGTGGCGATGGAAACATCCGGATGAACGCCAATTTTCCTGCCATTCGGATTCCTTCCATACTATGTCTAGGCTGGATATGGCTTTTGCGTCGACGGAGACCCTTCCCGTTGTCTCCGCCGTCTCATACCTGCCCAGAGGAGTTTCCAATCATGCCCCCTTGTCTGTGTCCCTTCTCATCCCTCCAGGTTCGGGACCTGCTTTATGGCGCCTGAACTCATTCTGGCTGGAAGACAAGATGGTACAGGGTGAGTGTAGGATAAGTATTTCTAACTACTGGAAGCATAGCTTAGATAAGGTAGACCCCTCCACGGAATGGGACGCATTTAAGTCTACATTGAGAGGCACCTTTATGTCTATTACAGGAATTTTACGTAAAAATAACAAGATGCGCACTGAAGAATTAGAAAATGCTATGGTATGTGCGGAACCTGCTTATGCCTCTAACCCTACCTCTGACACTAGGGAGACATGGTTACAGAGCCACAGGGAATATGAAATTCGTTTGCTAGACCTCACACAAAAACGCATGTTGTATGTTTCACAAAAGTCGTTTGAATATGGTAATAAAGCAGGACGTCTCTTGGCATATCTAACCAAACCTGACCATACCCCCATTTCTATACCACGAATCCTTACTACTCAAGGTACAATTAGTGACAACCCAGGAGATATCCTAGACTCCTTTCTAAACTTTTACAGAAAACTGTACATTTCCAGGGTTGACTATGATGATTCCCAGTTGTCTGACTATCTGGATGACATATCCCTCCCCTCCCTGTCAGAAGAGGGACGGGACATGTTGGAGGAGCCTATCAAGGTTGAAAAGATTGCAGCAGCGGTCTCCCAAATGCCTGCACATAAAACCCCTGGACCTGATGGTTTCCCGACCGAATGGTATGCTAAGTTCAAGGACCTCCTATCTCCCCTCCTTCTCCGAACCTATAACAAAGCCCTAGAGACTGGAATTCTTCCCCCATAGATGAGGGAAGCCTTGATAGTTCTTCTGTTAAAACCCCGAAAAGACCCACTTTACTGTGAATCTTATCGTCCAATTTCTCTTATAAACGTGGACGTTAAGATTCTGGCCAAAATATTAGCAAACCGTCTAAATACTGTGGTTACATCCTTGGTTAATAGTGACCAGGGTGGATTTATCCCTGGCAGGTCTACTAGAATGAACATACGCAGACTGTTCCATAACTTGCAATATCCACATGACTGCCCTTCTACACGTGTTATTGTGTCCTTAGACACCTGTAAAGCATTTGACAGTGTGGAATGGCCGTACCTTTTTCGGGTGCTACAGAAGTATGGTTTTAGTCCCCGTGTGATAGCATGGATAAAACTTCTGTACACCTCCCCAACGGCTAGGATAAGGGTTAATTCATCTATTACTGATCCCTTCCCAATTACTAGGGGCACTCGACAGGGGTGCCCATTGTCGCCCCTGTTGTTTGCCCTAGCCATGGAGCCGCTTGCAGTTCGCATTCGCTCCTCCCCTATAATTAAAGGCCTCCCAATTGCAAATATAGAGGAGCGCATTTCTCTTTATGCAGATAATACACTGGTGTACCTGGCAGATGCTAATGAGTCTCTGAGGGCTTTACTGGAGGAGGTCAACACCTTTGGGGACTATTCTGGATTCCGGGTTAACTGGGACAAGTCCAGTCTTTTTCCTTTGGATGTGAATGACCCTCCTCGGGTGCACCCGGACTCTAAGCTTCAGGTGGTGTCTTCCTTTAGATATCTTGAGGTGTTGGTTCAGGCTCCCTTATCTTTATATGCTACTAATAATCTAGACCCCTTGCTGACCCGCCTCCAGGAACAAACTAAACAATGGATGGATTTGCCATTAGACCTCATGGGGAGGGCCAATATTCTTAAAATTATTTATTTACCCAGACTGCTTTATATCCTCTCTAACTCCCCATGTAAAATATCCAAAGCTACTTTCAAACGCATAGATGTGATATGTACTTTTTTCTGTGGAGGGGCGGATCCCCCAAAGTGGCACTGGAGACCTTGAGATTGCCAGCCCATCTGGCAGGGCTGGCGTTCCCTAACTTTTTCCTTTACTACATGGCATCGCAATTGGTGCACATACATGACTGGATGAACCCAGATCCAGCTAATGCCTGTACTGCCACAGAGGGGGCTATCGCATCCTCCCATGAGACCTTACATAACATAATATATAGAGGCCAGGTCTCTACTTTCAGTCTCCCTCTCACTGTTTAAATATATTACCACCAAAATATCAAAACATTCTTGGTTAAAATTCCCTAATAACCCCTTGTGGTTTAATCCCAATCTGCAAGAATTATACTCTTTTCCAGATGCCAATCGTTGGTATTCAAAGGGGGTTAAATATCTATGTCACTTATATACTACACAGGGCTTCAAAACCTTCTCTCAGTTGAGTACAGACTTTGATTTACCAAAATCACATTTATTTTATTATTATCAACTTAGACATGCTATACATACCCAATTTGGTACCTTAGATGATATTACTGACCTGCCCCCACTGGAAAAACTACTTAGGCAACCAGAACCCTCCAAATTAGTTTCCACCTACTATGCACCCTTAATGACTGACTCTAATCCTAGGTTTCACAGAGCACAGGAGAAGTGGGAGACATTGAATATTGATATGGTAAACGACGACTGGACAGAATTTAGTGACACATATAAAACCTCTGTTATTTCTTCCCGAGACCGTATCATAAAAGTTAAAATTTTTCATCAAACCCACCTCACTCCAGCCAGACTGTATAAAATGGGTCTCTTGCCATCAGCTGTCTGTTTCCGAGGCTGTGGCCAGGAGGCAGACTTCTTACATTGCTTCTGGTTATGCCCGATAGTCAGGGACTTCTGGGAAGAAGTGGGTGCCTTTATTTCAACTGTGTTGGGCCTTCCTAACATAATTCACCCTAAGAACTGCTTGTTGGGAGTATTTGGAGATTTACATATACCATCACATACCAAGAGATTGCTCCGCATTCTTTATTTTTATGCTAAAAAATCTATTTTACTGTCCTGGAAAGGTGCACAGGCCTCTTTGCAGTCCCTCTGGTTAAAACTTATCAATGACTCCATTCCATTATACAAATTAACCTTTGAAATTCGCAAAAGAAATAAAACCTTTCATAAAATTTGGGGGAAATGGTTGGCAAGTCCGCTAACTCTTTCTAAAAATTGATCATTGTTGGGCCGTGCCACAGGGACCCTCAATACCAGGTCCATTAACATGGTTATGTCATCTAAAAGTGCATATATTTGACTGTTGCTATTACCAATATCTCAACTCTCTTGAAACGAAATGACATACAATGATTTGTGTGATCTACCTATTAATTGAACATCACTTTTGTACACTGAATGGATCAGATATTCATGTGTGTTTTGTTTTTGTTTTGATTTATTTCATTTGTGTCTGTTTTGTGTCTGTTGGTTTGTGTTGAACCTAAAACCAATAAAAATATCTTTAAAAAAAAAAAAAAAAGCTACCTGAAGACAATTGCTGTTGTTCTGATCCTATTAATACCACAGGCAGGCAGCTGCAGTATTTACAGTTAGTGTACTGTGTCCTCTGCACAGTGTGCACCTAAAGCTACCTGAAGAAAATTGGTGGTGTTCTTCTGATCCTATTAGTACCACAGGCAGGCAGGCAGCTGCAGTATTTACAGTTAGTGTACTGTGTCCTCTGCACAGTGTGCACCTAAAGCTACCCAAAGACAATTTCTGTTGTTATGATCCTATTAATACCACAGGCAGGCAGCTACAGTATTTACAGTTAGTGTACGGTGTCCTCTGCACAGTGTGCACCTAAAGCTACCTGAAGAAAATTGGTGGTGTTCTTCTGATCCTATTAGTACCACAGGCAGCTGCAGTATTTACAGTTAGTGTACTGCGTCCTCTGCACAGTGTGCACCTAAAGCTACCTGGAGACAATTGCTGTTGTTCTGATCCTATTAATACGACAGGCAGGCAGCTACAGTATTTACAGTTAGTGTACTGTGTCCTCTGCACAGTGTGCACCTAAAGCTACCTGAAGAAAATTGGTAGTGTTCTTCTGATCCTATTAATACCACAGGCAGGCAGCTGCAGTGTTTACAGTTAGTGTACTGTGTCCTCTGCACAGTGTGCACCTAAAGCTACCTGAAGACAATTGCTGGTGTTGTCATACTAATAATACTACAGGCAGGCAGTTGATTCTGCTAGCTGCAGTATCAGTATATATATACATCCCAGCTTTGTGCAGCTACATCTGACTGCAGGCCATTTGTATGTCTTGAAGGCCAACAAGGAGAGGTAGGCAGTCGCAAGCCAATAAAAGAGGGCAAGCAGGCTCTATGTCTAGAGGCAACAGTGCTGGTCGTGGAGACGGTGCATTCTCATCAGCATGTGGCCGTGGGACACGCTTGTCCTTTTTTTGGGCAGCTGGCCGTGTTGAGCCGCAACATGCAGAAGACTTGGTAGAGTGGACGACCAAGCCATCCTCATCTTCCTCATCCTCTCTCACCCAGGCTCAGGGTACTTTGTCTGGCAAAGCAGCTGCCAATGCGGCCTCTTCCCTCGGCTCAATGGCATCAGTCACTCCTTCCCTAGCCCCACCATGTCCTCCTGAGGAGTCCCCCAAACTGTTTGACCACAGTGTTGGGTACATGCTCCAGGAGGATGCCCAGCGTTTTGAAAGCTCCGATGATGGTACCAAGCTAGAAGAAGGCAGTAACGTGAGCCCAGAGAGAGGGTACCCAAGAAGGACAGCAATCTAGCAGTCATGTTCCCCCCAGCTGCAGCATACTGCCAGGTTTGCTCCAGTGATGAGGAGGGAGGGGATGATGAGGTCACTGACTCCACGTGGGTGCCTGATAGGAGAGAGGAGGAGGAGGCGGCACATCTCCAATGAGGCAGGATGCCCTCCAGGGGCCAGCTTAAGGGCAGCACACCGACTGCATCACACCGCAGAGCTCCGCATGTGCAGGGTGCTGCTGTCTCTGCGTGTTATTCCAAAAGTTCTTTGGTGTGGGCCTTTTTTGAGAAGAGTGCATCAGATCCCACCGCTGCTACATATGTCTGCAACATATGTTTGCAACATATGTCTCAAGCATATCTCACGTGGCCAAAACATCACCTGCTTGGGCACCACATGCTTGACCAGACATATGTTGACCTGTCAGGCAGTTCGTTGGCAAGCATACCTAAAAGACCCACACCAAAGATAAAAGCGGACCTCTCCTTACTCCTCATCAGCTGTGATCTCCAACCCCACTATACTTTTAGTCCTCGCTGAAACCTGCACTGAGAGGAATGAAGGTGTACAATTAGGTGTGTCACAGCCAAGTACTTGCGGACAATCTGCTATTGGTACACCGATGTCAGATTGTACCAGGCAAATTTCCCTGCCCCAGCTGCTGCACCGCCGAAAGAAATTCGCTCCCAGCCATCCACAGCGGTTGAATGCTAGCTTGGCTAAATTGCTAGCACTTCCACTGTTGCCTTTTCAGTTGGTAGACTCTGCCCCTTCTGTGAGTTTGTGGAATGTGTGGTTCCTCAGTGGCAGGTTCCCAAACGCCATTTTTTCTCATGGAAGGCGATTCCGGCTCTCTACCGGCATGTGGAAGGCAATGTCTTGGCTTCGCTGGACAGAGCGGTCAGCGGTAAGGTGCATATTACTGCTGACTCATGGTCCAGCAGGCATGGACAGGGACGTTACCTATCTTTCACACACACTGGGTGACTCTTCTGGTAGCTGGGAAGGATGCAGGACAGGGTGCAGTAGTATTGGAGGTTGTTCCGTACCCACGCCTCCGAAATTCTACAAGTGGTGATTCTGCCACACCCCTCTCCTCCACCCCCTCCTCTTCTTCTTCCTCCATGGCCTCTTCCTGTGCTGATTTGTCCTCGGAACCAGCGGTGCTCCATAGGCATTCAAAGGGCTATGCAAGCACACAGGCAAAAAGATGCCATGCGGTGCTTAAGCTGGTATGCTTGGGGGACAGGAGCCACACTGGGGTAGAGATTCTGTCAGATCTGCAGGGGCAGGTTCAGAGGTGGTTGACACCACATCAGCTTAAGGCAGGTATGGTGGTTTGTGACAATGGCACCAACCTTCTCTCCGCCCTCCGACAGGGACAACTGACCCATGTGCCCTGTTTGGCTCACATTCTTAGCTTGGTGGTGCAGCGGTTCTTGGGCAGGTACCTGGGATTACAGGATGTCTTGAGGCAGGCCAGGAAAGTCTGTGTGCATTTTCGCAGGTCATATAATGCCAGTGCTCGGCTGGCCGACCTCCAAAAGGAATTTAACCTGCCCAAGATCCACCTAATCTGTGATATGCCCACCAGGTGGAACTCAACGTTGGCCATGCTGCAACGGCTGCACATGCAGCAGAGGGCCATCCATGAGTACCTATGTGACTATGGCACCAGGATCAGGGGACCTTGTTTATTTTTCCCCACACCAGTGATGATCAGGGATGCATGCACTGTCCTGTCACCATTTGAGGAGGCCACGAGGATGGTCAGCAGTGACAGTGCATGCATCAGTGACACTGTCCCTCTTGTCCACCTGTTGGAGCACACGCTGCGTGGAATAATGGACAGGGCACTTGAGGCAGAACAGAGGGAGGAAGAGGAGGACTTCCTTACCTCTCAAGGCCCCCTTTATCGAGACAGTGTTCCTACATGCCCACCGATCACACAGGAAGAGGACGAGGAGGAGGAGGATTGTGTCAGCATGGAGGTGGAGCCTGGCACTCAGCATCAGCAGCAGTTTTCAAGGGATCATTTACAGTCCCAAGAAACCCATGGACTTGTACGTGGCTGGGAGGAGGTGGCTGCGGATCATGTCGTCCTTAGTGACCCAGAGGACTCTGGCTCGAATGACTCAGCAAACCTATGCTGCATGGCCTCCCTGATCCTGGAAAGCCTGCGGAAGGATCCTCGTATTTGTGGTATCAAGGGGAGGGATGATTACTGGCTGGCAACCCTCCTTCAATACACCTTACAAGGGTAAGGTTGCAGACCTTATCTTAGCGTCGCAGAGGGTGCAGAGGATGAACCGTCTTCAGGAGGCCAGAAAGGTTTGTGCAACTCGTTTCCAGAGCCTGGGAGGTTACAATTTCCTGGTCCTCCTGGACAACGTGTTGCTGAGGCTTTGGTCAGTCACAGAAGGAGCGATGGAGAAGGTGGCCATCTGACCGATGCGTTCAGACAATTTTTTAGTCCGCAGCCCGAAGGCCTGATCGTTTCCAGCAACCATCGCCAGCGTCTGATTCACATGGTGCAGGATTACCTAGGGGCAAGATCAGACTTGGACACCTTTCCCACTGAAAATCCTCTGGGTTACTGGGTCTTGAGGATGGATCACTGGCCAGAGCTTGCACAGTATGCAATTGAACTACTGGCCTGTCCTGCATCCAGCATTCTTTTGGAATGCACATTCAGTGCTGCTGGAGGCTTTGTAACCGATCACAGGGTGCGCCTGTCCACCGATAAAAATGAATCAGTTTTGGATCACCAGCTACCAAGCACCTGTTACTTTTTAATGTGAGATCCCTTCAAGACTGCCTATGCTGATGCTGAGTGACTATCCTGTTATGCTGAGTCACAATCCTCTTCCACCTCAATTTTCATGCTGATAGCTTGTAAGAATATTTTTGGTTCTGGGCACTGCCACCAGTGGCCAAGGCCCAATTTTTCTGCCCCTGTTTAACAGGGGCGTGTAATTACAATTTTTGATGCAATACTTTGCAGCAGGGCTCATTCCTGCGCTCCAACTAGAGTATCTGTGAGGGGTTGCAGTGTTGTGGCACCAACACCAGTGCCCAAGGCCCAAATTTTCAGCCCCTGTTTAACAGGGGAGTATAATTACAATTTGTGATGCAATGCTTTGCAGCAGGGCTCACTCCTGCGCTCCAACTATAGCATCTGTGAGAGGTTGCAGTGTTGTGGCAATTTTTCTGCCCCTGTTTAACAGGGGCATGTAATTACAATTTTTGATTCAATACTTTGCAGCAGGGCTCATTCCTGCGCTCCAACTAGAGTGTCTGTGAGGGGTTGCAGTATTGTGGCACCAGCACCAGTGCCCAAGGCCCAAATTTTCAGCCCCTGTTTAACAGGGAAGTATAATTACAATTTTTGATGCATTACTTTGCAGCAGGCCTCATTCCTGGGCTCCAACTATAGCATCTGTGAGGGGTTGCAGTGTTGTGGCACCAGTGCCTAAGGCCCATTTTTTCTGCCCCTGTTCAACAGGAACATGTAATTACAATTCTTGATCTAATATTTCACAGCAGGGCCCATTCCTGCGCCCACCAAGAGTAACTGTGAGGGCTTACAGTGTTGTGGCAACACCACCACCACCACCAAAGGCCCAATTTTTCTGCCCCTGTTCAACAGGGGCATGTAATTACAATTCTTGATATAATATTTCACAGCAGGGCCTGTTCAAGCACCCACCAAAAGTAACTCTGAGGGCTTACAGTGTTGTGGCAACACCAACACCTAAGGCCCCAATTTCTGCAGAGTATATAGGGCAGGCCCCTACTTTCAAACATCCAGCTTACAAATGACTCCTACTTGCAAACAGAATGAGACAACAAGAAGTGAGATGAAATATACCCCTAGGAAGGGAAATTCTCTCCTGTAAGAGTTAATATGGGAAAAACATGCTTTATCACCAATCCTTGTTTCACTAAAACCCCCAAATTTTCAAAAAACATTTGTCATTGGGACAGAAAGTGAGGCGAAATCTTCTGAAGAGGTGCACAGACAGCAAAACAAATGTTACAGGGGTGATAACCCTTCCCTATGTCTTCCAAAAAGCTTAAAAATAAATGTTTTGTCTGGAGCTACACTTTAAAAATGTACCAGTTCAAAATTACAAACAGATTCTACTTAACAACAAACCTACAGTCCCTGTCTTGTTTGCACTGCCTGTATACTGCTGTTCAGAGTATATAGGGCCTGGGGGCCCCAACGCCTTTCCTTTTTTTTATTTGGGTGCAGGGTTCCCCTTAATATCCATACAAAACCCAAAGGGCCTGGTAATGGACTGGGGAGTGGGGGGTACCCATGCCGTTTGTCTCACTGATTTTTATTCATATTGCTGGGACCCAACATTACATTAAAGCTGCAAGCAGTTTTAAATGACTTATTCCTTTACAAATGTCATTTTGTGCAGGGACTGTTCTAAGCACGGGAAACATGCGCCACTTTACAGGCATACTATAGACACCCCCCAGGTACGATATTTAAAGGAATATTTCACTTTTTTTTTTCACTTTAAGCTTCATTAAAATCACTGCTCCCGAAAAAACGGACGTTTTTAAAACTTTTTTTTGCATTGATACATGTCCCCTGGGGCAGGACCCGGGTCCCCAAACTCTTTTTAGGACAATACCATGCATATTAGCCTTTAAAATTAGCACTTTTGATTTTGAACGTTCGAGTCCCATAGACTTTAATGGGGTTCTAAAGTTCGCGCAAACTTTCGGTCCGTTTGCAGGTTCTGGTACGAACCGAACTGGGGGGTGTTCGGCTCGTCCCTACTGGTGACCGACTGTGAAGTCAGCCCAGTTCTCCAGGAACCCAAACCCCTCCTTTTCTACACCATCTCCTCAGCTACTTGTTTACTTCCCTAATCTCCATCTGCCTTTCTGGTGTGGCTCGAGGTACTGGTAGTATTTCTGAGAATACTACCTTTGGAGGTCCTTTTCCTCAATTTAGCTCCTAAGCCCCTAAAATCGTTTTTTTGGGACACTCCATCTTCCTCTGACTTTGTCATTGGTGCCAACATGCACCATGACAGCCGGGTCTTCCCCTGCCCCTCAGAGTAATGTGTTCACCAGATCCGTGATGTGCCGAACCCGAGCGCTCGGTAGACAACATACAGTTTTGTGCTTCAGGTGTTTGTGACAGATTACCCTCTCTGTCCTAAGAATCGAGTCCCCTACCACCAGACTCTGTCTTTCCTTTCCCTTTGCTTTACTCCCACCCTCACTGGAGGAGTTATTCCCCTGGAAGCTAGGGGAGTCACTCAGCTCCAGCAGTGCTAGTCCCTGACTGGTTTCACCAATGTCACTCAACGGGGTGTACTTATTGGGAAGTTCCAGCACTAATGAGTGTATGCAGGCAACAGTAAAGCGTGGTGGAGGTTCCTTGCAAGTTTGGGGCTGGAATTTTACAAATGGATTTGAGATTCGGGCAGGATCAATGGTGTACTCAATTATGAGAAATACAGGCAGATACATATTCATCATGCCATGCCATCAGAAAGGCATGTGATTGGCCCCAAATTTATTTTGCAGCAGGACAATGACCCCAAACATACAATATATGTCCTAGAAGACCGGAAGCAACGGCATTTCACTTCCAGTTAGGGCAGATGTAAACCTTTTTGGAAAGAATGAGATAATGTTTAATCTCATGCTTTCCAGGGTAGAGGAGTGATCTGGGGTCTTATAGACCGTAGATGTCTCCATAAAGAGGATCTTTCATTTCTTATTTCTAACACAGGATATTCCTTATTTATATCAAGGGATGCTTACATTTTGTGTGGTAGGAATAAAAAAAAATCAAAGGACAGTGTGAAAATAATAATAAAAAAATAATAAATAATAATAAAAAAATATAAAGTGCTCCATTCCTCCTTGCTCGCATGCAGAAGCAAACGTATAAGTTGCTTGCGCATGCATATGTAAATGGTGTTCACACCACACATGTGGTATCGTCAGGAACATTATAGCAAGAGCAATAATTCTATTGCTAAACCTCCTATGTAACTCTAAGCTGGTGCCCTGTAAAAATGTTTAAAGCATTGCCTATGGAGATTTTTAAGTATTGTAGTTTGTCACCATTCCATGAGCGTGCACAATTTTTAAAGCATGACATGTTATATATCAATTTACTCGGTGTAACATCATCATCAAAGAAAACATGTTGCCTTTAGTTCTACGTTAAAGATGTTGTAAACTCAAAAAAAAAAAAAAAACGAAAAAAACAACAACCTGTAAGACAAAGGCATAATGTGCTAGTATGCATCGCATACTAGCTCATTATGAAATACTTACCTTAGAACGAAGCCTTCCAGCAGAACCCGCACACCGATGAGACAGCTGACATCTTTCCAGGAGTTACTTCTGGGTTTGCAGGCTCCGGTGCTGTGAGTAGCCAGAGCCGCGATTACATCACTCTCACACATGCACGCGGGAGCCGTTGTTCACCCGTGGCCCTTCTCTGGTTTAAGAGTATGGACAGTTTTAGGTATGTTAGCACAGTCTGAGAATGAGGGACTAACAATCTGATCAACAGATCAAGTTCCTGCATAGCAGAGTTGTATCTAGCCTGTCTGGGGGTGCTGTTAAAAAAAGAGTTAAGGGGCATGGTTTGCGAACTAAAATGAACTAGGTAATCTTAGCTAAATGAAGCACACAGGCACATGCACTGTACAGACTTTGCTTCGCTACACATCATACCAAAGATAATGCAGATACATTTGAGGAAGTTGCCCCTCCTCATTTTTCTATGTCTCCAACCTCCCCTCCTCAGACCATCCTATAAAAAAACACTTTCTCTGTGATTGTGACAGAAATGCAGATCTACGTTAATAATAGGCAAAAGGCCAGGGATTAGGGTTACCACACTTTAGCCTGGTTTCACACATGTGCGGTGCGAATTGAAGCTCAGGTTTCACTGGGGAGATAACAATCTCCTGTTCAACGGATTCATTGCGTTTTTGCTCAGGATTAGAGAGCAGGGAGAGGGGGAGGGAGGGGGGGGGAGAGGGGGAGGTGTAGTGAGGAGAAAGAGAAAATCCTTGTTCAGAACGCAATGCATCTGCGAATCAGATGCGTTCCCATAGGAGATAATAGGCTTGTAGTTCGCACCGCAATGCCCAAAAAACGCACACGTTTTTGTGCAATGCGCAGTGCGAATGCAACGCACATATGTGAACCAGATGCATTCATATGAATGTATTTTAAAATGTCCTGCGAATTAGATGCGGTGTAAGTCGCATCTAATTCGCATAGGTGTGAACCCGGGCTTAGTGGCCTGGGACACATTTGGGTGCCCCAAGGAGAGTAGTAATTTGGTGCATGTAGCGTGCTGCAGCTAACAGTAGGTGTGGCCAATTTGCTCTTGCTGACATCATCATCCTGCCCCCCTCAGTGATGCCGTGCCTGCTCTCAGACATGCACCCGCAGCTCCCGGATAGCAACAGATTTGTGTGTGACTATCTTGGTTACTTGGGGAGCCAAAGCCTCTTCTGAATAATGTGCCTGGGTTTCAGTCTGCCTGAAACCCGAACACATGATTCAAAACCTGGATTGTCCAGGTGAATCCTGGACAGGTGGCAACCCTACCAAAGATACTGGGAACCTACTAGGGATCCAGCTAAAATAGCTTTGGCAAATGTGAACCAGTGTTCCCTTACTGTACAGTGAGCATGCTCTGAATGCAGTACAATGGGCACACTTCATTCATTCATGAGTTCTGTTCTGTCCCCAGCTGGCCCGCCCTTCATCTTGTTGAAAATATTAATAAACATAATTTGACCCTGATCTTTTTGCTGAGTACTGCAACACCTCTTGTGGCTGCTGATGGATTGGAAAATTAGCTAGGGTTGTTTCTTTCATGATTTCCTGCAGAAAGAGGTGGGCACATTTTTTTTGCAACTCTTTTTTTTTTAAGAAGAAGAAGAAGATAACCTAGTAATGCCTCTTTAAAAAATAAGGGAAGTTTGAAGAGTTCAAGAGTCAAAAGTAACGCAAAGTTCAGGAGTCAATAGTATGTAACACAGGATGCAGGGGTCTCTAGTATATAACATGGAGAAGTTGATTTACTAAAGGCACTTAAGCTGTGCACTACAAGTGCATACCTCCCAACTTTTTGAGACAGGGACAGGGTACATTAGCAAAAGTATGTAGGCATAGGACACACCCCCTACCACCCCCCCCCCTTAACCCTCCTGGCAGTAATCCCAAGTGTGGCTCGAGGTTAAATTTCAGTATCATTGGCGGTTACCCCGAGCCATACTTGGGATTGCATTGCAGAATCCTGGTCCAGGTAGCTCACCCTGTCACCAGGATCCTGCGATGTTCCCCCACCGGATCATCCACCTGAAGCTCTATGTGCCGGGCTCCGTTCCTTGTGAGCGTCGCGGCGCACGGGGGCGGAGCTCAGTGGCAAATTAAAAAAATACATAACACGTACAGTACACTGTAACCTTACAGATTACATTACTGTATTAAATCATTTCACCTCCCTTTTGTCCCTAGTTCTTTGTCCAGTGCCCTGCATGCAGTTTTATTTTATATATACTGTTCTTTCTGCCTGGAAACTTGAGATTGTCCATGGCAATCAAAAAGTGTCTCTTTACGTCAAAAGTGGTTTTAGCCCAGCTAGAAAACAGCAATAGTAAATTAGAACGCTTTCAAAATTGAGCGATAGTGATTCATGGGGAAATAAATTTTAATAATATTATATTATTATTTTTTATAATTATTTATAGTTATTTATTATATTATAATTTATGATTTCAGGTTTCAAACTTTATCATACCCGGGATGTCTATTAGACTGTTGTCTGGACAGATTTAACTGTGTTATTACTAGGAATTACAGGCCTACAATATAAAATGCCAAATTTCTATGCAAAACAATGTACCGCTTTGAGATTCAAAAATGACATAATCATACCACCAGGGAGGCTACAGGAGAATTATACAAAAAAAAAAAAAAGATTAGTTAATTCCACAAGTGCTTTTTTTCTACCACTACTATTCCTTTATACTGGCTGTTGAAATATCCAAAGGCAGTAATTTGAAATTAGATGAAAGATTAAGCACTGAGAGACACTTTTGACCAAAATTAGGGACAAACGAGAAGGAAAAAGGCACAGAGGGAGTGTGTTCCAAATCAAAAATCTAAATCAGGGACAGTCCCTTAAAATCAGGGACAGTTTATTTTCCTTGCATGTTACCCTCATATCTAGAGCAACTGCACATGCAGTGCACTTGTGGGTGCACTTGCAGTGTACAGACTATTTGCATTTAGTAAATCAAACCCATAGTGCAGGTTCAAGAGTAAGTAATGCAGAGTGCAGGGATCAGTAGTAAGTAAAGCAAAGGTCACTTGTACATAATACAGAGTGCAGGGGTAAGTAAGGAGTAAGTAATGTAGAGGTCAGTATAATGTAACACATAGTGCAAGGATCAGAAGTAAGTAATGCAGAATGCAGAGGTCAGGATTAAGTAACACAGAGGTCAGAGCTTAGAAGTGTAGGAGTCATGCAGAGTGCAGAGGTCAGACGAATGTAGGGCACAGTACAGAGGTCAAGAGTAAATAACACAAAGTGCAGAGGTTGGTGGTTCATAAAGCAAAGTACAGCAGTCAGTAGTAATGCAGAGTACAGAGGTCGGAGGTAACGCAGATTGCAGTGGTTAGTTGTGTGTAATTCAGTGTGCAGAGGTCAGGAGTAAGTAACACAGAATTAAGTAGTATGTCATGCACAGTGAAGGTGTCAGGAGGTCAGATGTTGGTGGAATTTTTCTTTCCTACTGGGATAATTGTTCTGTACAGATGAGCAGTTAATTTGCAAGCAGATCTCAAAGTCCATATTGCAGCAGTGTGCTTACTCAGACTGTGTGTTCCCTGAACTACAGGAAAGCCCTATAGATGGAAAAATGTTAAAGGCTTTAGACATATTTTCTTACTCACAAGAATCAGTCTGCACACAGGCAGTATGTTCACCTACTGACTTGGCACCATTCATGAGCAGTTTAATTCTAAGACACAAAAGTTGAATCCAAAGCAATTTTACTTTGGACAATTGAAATTCTGAAAATAGTTTTTTTCCATACCTTTGAAGTGTAAGAAGATAATGGCTTTCTTATGTTTCTGCAACTAACTGAAAACTACAGTAACTCAGAAAATGTAAGAAACACAGGGGGGGTCTAGCTAGAAATATACTAATCAGCTCTTTAGCTCTATACAGGAGGGGGGACAAGGGAATATTCCAAATAAGGAAGATATAGAAGGCTTCCTCTGATTAGCTAAGGTGGAGAAGTAGGTGAGTTACATCACAATCTCGACCTCAGCCAATCAGAGGTAGCATTTCTTTTGGTGGTATTTACTTACCACTGGGTTTTTTTAATTTTTTGCTAAACAAACAAAAAAAGACCAAGAATTAAAAAAAAACATTTTTTCTTAAAAAATTAAAATAAGACTCCCTGTACAATACTAGACTCCCTGTAAATGGCTTGGCAGCACTCAGCCTGACTTGATTTTGTTACGGGAACAGGATGGGAAGTCCCTGTACCACTGCCAGAACACAGCGCTGTATTCTGTATTTAGATGATGCTATTTAGATGATGCTCATAACTGTTTATATCGCACTGATAGCAGCTGCATATCTTAGTGAAGGGAATAGTTTATATGTTAGCTTGGCCCAAATGAACTATTTAAGTGATAGCACAGCTGGAGTTAATAGTGCCTACTGATTGTGCCTACTGATTACTATACCCTACCATTTTACTTTAGGCTAGGTTCACACTAGTGCGAATTGGATCTGGGTTTCCACCGTTGCCAACCTAGAGCAGGCATTTTCAATCAGGAAAAAAGAGCATAACACCCAACAAAGGAGTTCTTATCTTGTTTAGATAAGGCTAGACTAGAGCTTAATTTGGCCCTTATGGCCAAAGCAGAAAAACAGATTCGCTGGAGTGGAGCAAAGTTCTACGCCCAGAAAGACCATATAGGCTCTATGTTAACTTCCAAGCTTTCTCCCCGATTCAGATCTCACACCATGTCCAAAATCAGAGTCCAATGCCCCCCCCCCCCACCACTGCCAACCCAAACAGGATACTTGAGGCGTTCCATGAGTTCTACTCCAAGATTTACAGCTCAAAATCCAGCGACATTGGACCAGGGTTCTCTGATTTCATGAAGGAACTCCCCTTGCCACACCTTTCCCCTACACATAGAAAATTGTAGAAGTTCCCTTTACAGTCAAGGAGATTCTGGAAGTCATTAAGGACCTAAAAAAGGGGTCTGCTCAAGGCCCAGATGGCCTCTTGGTCCCATATTACAAGGCCTTTGCAGAAACCTTAGCCTTATTCATGGCCAAATTCTTCAACTACAAAACTAAAGACGACCCCTTAGACCCTACATTAAACACAGCCTATATAAGATTTTAGCCAACCGTTTAGCTTCTTTTAATAGGTCACTACATCCATAAGGACCAAGTGGGATTCAACCCAGGCAGACAGGGCCCAGACCAAACTAGAAGGGCCATAGAGGTAATCTCCATTCTTCAATCTAACTGGGATAAGGGCCCTAAACAGAAAGGAATAATACTCTCCCTAGACTTATACAAAGCATTCGATTCTGTTGAGTGGCCATATATTTTCTCACTAATTGAACACTGGGGTTTTGGCCAACGATTCATTGGCATACTTCATGCTCTATATTCCTCTCCAAAAGTGATGATCCATATCCAGGGCCACTACTCAGCTCCTATAACTATTTCCAGAGGAACTAGACAAGGATGTCCTCTCTCTCCCCTGATTTTTGCAATTGCAATTGAATCCATAACGATGGCTATTCCACACAACCCAGCTATACAAGGGGTTTCATGTGCCCTTTTTGCGGATGACATCCTCTTGTTCTTCACATCCACCCTAACTTCTCTCCCTAACCTACGCAAAAGTACTAAAAGATTTCTCTGAGATCTCTGGCCTTCAAGTTAACCATTCTAAATCTCAAGCCCTTAATATATCACTCCCCCCAGAAGAGGTTTCTCCTCTACAAAACTTGTTTGATTTTGCTTGGAGTAACTCACCAATCAGATATTTGGGAATAACCCTCACAGATAAAATAGAAAACTTATACTCAGCCAACTTTCCCTCTATGTACAAGAATCTTGAATCAGACTTGAAAAATTGGTATAGAGGGGAACTATCCTGGCTAGGCAAAATTAATTCAATTAAGATGAAGCTCCTCCCTAGACTGCTTTACTTATTTTGAGCCCTCCCTATTTTTGTCAAGAAGGACCACTTAAGATCCTTCCAAAGCAAAATAATCCAATTTGTCTGGGGTGGCTCGGGCAGCAGGATTCCCCAGAAAACACCCAATCCAGCCTAAACTTAAAGGAAGATTTGGTTTACCCAACCTACTATGGTATTTTCAATCAGCTAGACTGGCACAATTGTCTACAGTTTATTCTAAACTTGAAAAAACAGACTGGATCCAACTAGAAAGACAGGCAGTTCCATCCTTCACTTTGGACTTCCTCCTCTGGGTTCCCCCCAAAGATTGTCTGCCCATTTTATCTCCCATCCTATCGCAGGCCCTTGCCTTATGGGACAAGTTGAGAACCTCTACCTCCCTGACCTTGGACTACCATCCACTGGCGCACATTTTCCACAACCCTGACTTCCCCCCAGGATTGGACATGAGGTCATTTAGGTGGTGGTTGGATACGGAATTGTACCATATTGGTCATTTCTTTAATTCCAGGGGGCCTCTTTCCTTAAGTTACTGTGTGAGCACTCTTGAAATACCGAACTGGGAAAAATTCAGACACATTACCCATTTTTTAAATAAAATTTGGACCAACAAAACAAATCCCCCCTCTCTTACAGCTTATGAACGATGGCGTGGTCAACTGGGGATCTAAGAGGTGGAATCTTTTTAACCTACCAGTCTCTGGCCAACCCGACTGAGAAATCTTCTTATATGACATGATATGATATGGGAGGATGACCTTCAGTTAAAATGGAACCTTTAAAAGTGGCAGAAGGTCCACTCCAGATCTTATGCCGGCTTATTAAACATTTCCCTGATTGAGGCTAACCTCCAGGTAACATCTAGATGGTATTTAACTCCATCTAAGCTCACAGCCATCTTCCCAATGGCAAATCCACTATGCTTCCGAGAGTGCCACCTTCGGGGTACCATGTCCCACATATGGTGGGAATGCCCGTGAATCAGGAAAGCAACCCAGGGTCTCCCTCGGAGCCGCCATCTGTAAAATCTCATGGATTATGATCCAAGAAAAATGATCTAGCATACTAATAGATGCAACCTCCAAATTTAAAGCTATTTGGGAACCTTGGGCCCAGCATTTCGGGATCCCCTTTCCTCTGATTACCCAGGCTCCCCAATCCTCCTCAACCCCTCCTAGGTGGTTTCCCTGTCTCTTTCCTCTCCTCCTTTTTCTTCTTTCCCTTTACCTCTATCCCATCAACTCTTCATTAGAGTTCATCTTGTCTAGATATATGTAGCCTAAATTAGCATACTAGGTAATGCAGGCTCCTCTTCTTTAAGTTTAACTTATTAAATGTTATAGACTCGCTTCTCTAGTCTCTAGGAGGGAGTCCCCCCAGGGCACTGTTTGCTCCCATTAGGGGTGGCTCCGGGGGGCCTCCTCTTTTTTCTAGCCTTCTACCGTCTCTTGTCGGTGAGAGCAAGTTTACCTAACTCTGTAGTTGTTTGCTTGACAGTTCCATTTTGTTACCTCTTTATCACCTGTACAAGATGTGACCTTTGCCTTTGAGTTCCTTGTATACTTTCTGTCTTAGTATTTCTACAATAATAAAAATCTTTTTGACAGACAAAAATAAAAAAAAAAATTCAGCCCTAATTCGTCCCTGAAATGGAGAACAGGGACACATCGGACCCCTGCTGCGATCTGCATCCGGCACCAGTGTGAACCCAGCCTTGAAATCTAAAAGTTTTGTTTTTGCATATAATTTTTCAGTGTTTGCTCTACAATCAAAGCAAAGACATTGATCACTAGAACACATATTGTCCTCACCTCAACTTTAATCATATTTTGTATGATTTTTTTATATATTTTATATTTTATATTTAATATTTTATATTCATATTTGCCAGTTCCAGGTCTAGCAGGACATTTTACAGAAAACCCTTTCAGTGCCTCCAATATATTTCTTCTCCTGCTTGTTAGTGCAGTTAAAGAATATGTAAACCCAGCATTTCATATTTTTGCTATGTGACTGCTATACAATGTACATGTACGAGAAAGTATCCTGTTCTCTTTGTAGTGCTCCTTTTGTGTGAAATCCCTGGTGTTGCTGCCAGTCTCTCTGCTTTCTTATTAAAAACTGACCACACTAAGCATGGGAGCACATTGTGGTCAGTTTTCTGGCTGTGCCTGCTCTCCTCCGATTATCAGAAATGTCCCAATATGCCCCCCCCTCACTGGGAAGATTGGTGTACTGCTGTTTCTCCTCCCTGAGTTTAGCACAAAGGCAATGTGATCACTTATAAAAAAGGAAAACATTTATTGTTTTTATATCTCTACATAAATGTTTTGCCTTTCATTTCTATTTTACACAAAATGGGCTGTTTTACAAGGTGAGATTTTACATACCTGTCAATGTTTGACATGTTTTTCAGTTTGTATCTTTCATCTGCTACCATCCATAGGATAGATGTGTAATGGTATCTAATATAGTGAGTTTTTAACTGTTTTGTTAATCTGCTCATACATCATTTACATATTAGTTTCACATAATACATCTAGAGCACCGGAGGGACCATATAATACTATATATCAATCAGCTGTACTAGGTATATATTTAAAGATAACTCAGTAAATGATAGCTGCTGACACAATATTGCTGGAAAAACAACAAAAATGAACATATAAACTATAGTTGTAGAGGAAACGTATAGCTGGGAGACTGTCTGCTGGCTGGACTGGACCACTATTGTGCTGATTCATTGCTAAAACAGTGCAAAGAGGACTGTTGATGTCCATAGTCCAGCATCTGGAGACATATTACTAAAATTTAAATTTTAATTGGTTGTGTTTCATCATGATTTACAGATTGCTCTTTGATGTATTTAAATAATCTGTCACATACAAAAGAAGCTTGCCCATGCAGCGTTTCACTAATTAGATAAAATAACATGTTTTTTGCTGAGCTTGTCATTGTCTGGATATATATTACATTCTTATATTAAATTCATTATGGACACAACCATGTTGAATAACTATGTCTCCAGGCAGAGATTACAATTGTGCAATTTAACTCAAAGCAGCCTTTGTGTAGCTGACTGGCTGCTCTTTTTGAAAATATTAGAGATTTAAGCAACATACACTAATTTCAATGATCTACCTTCTAACCATTGTCAATAACCTAGCAATTTTAAAATTGAAAGCAATTTCTGCAGTGTCTCTTCCTGATCTACATCAGTGTGGTCTTGCCTTGCATATAAAAATGCCACCCTAATAATACTGTAAATGTGGTAGTTTTCTTAATTGCTCCACATTTGTTTTGAAACAGAAATATTGGTTGCACTCCACTAAATATTTTTAGCATATTGTGTCCCTCTGATTTCTGAGAATATAGTGCATCTGTTAATAATTATATTTATAGTGCTTACCCCCCAAGGAGCCATTGTTGTTTGAGTCGTCTGACTCTGGATGATCTTCATGGCAATGCCACACCCTTTGAGGCTAGGTTCACACCTATACGTTTTTTATGTATTTTTGTATTTTACGTACAGTCCATTCAACATGGCTTCCTATAGGAAACGTTCACATCTATGCATTTTTCAGCTACTGCGTTTTTGGAATAGGGTCAGGGACTTTTTTCCCGCAGCAGATTGCGTTTTGTGTATAACAGACTTAAATGGTACTGCACCAAAAAGGCAAGTGTTGTGGTTTTGTTTGCTAATAGGAAAGTATAGCATTAGGGTTAAGGGCTATGGTTAGGGTTAGGGTCAAGGGCTATGCTTAAGGGTTATGGTTAAGGGCTAAGGTTAGGTTAAGGGTTAGGGTTAAATGTTAGGGTTAGGGTTATAGTTAGGGTTAGCGGTAATCATTAAAGTTAGTGGTAATCGTTAACCACTTGAGCCCCGGACCATTATGCTGCCTAAGGACCAGAGGTCTTTTTCCAATTTGGCACTGCGTCGCTTTAACTGCTAATTGCGCGGTCATGCAATGCTGTACCCAAACGAAATTTGCGTCCTTTTCTTCCCACAAATAGAGCTTTCTTTTGATGGTATTTGATCACCTCTGCGGTTTTTATTTTTTGCGCTATAAACGGAAAAAGACCGAAAATTTTGAAAAAAAATGATATTTTCTACTTTTTGTTATAAAAAAAATCCAATAAACTCAATTTTAGTCATACATTTAGGCCAAAATGTATTCGGCCACATGTCTTTGGTAAAAAAAATGTCAATAAGCGTATATTTATT